>NW_009204929.1:19977-31584 GCF_000690835.1 Fulmarus glacialis
GGGTTGATATGTGGCTTCCTGCCAGGTTAAACCACGACACTCCCCACTCCTACAAAGCCCGCCAAACTTGTGAGGTTTTGGCTGGGGTAGAGTTAATTTTTTCCATAGTAGCTAGTATGGGGCTATGTTTTGGATTTGTGGAAACAGTGTTGATAACACAGGGATGTTTTCGTTACTGCTGAGCAGTGCTTACACAGAGTCAAGGCCTTTTCTGCCTCTCACCCCACCCCACCAGCAAGGAGGCAAGAAGTTGGGAGGGGACACAGCCGGGACAGCTGACCCCAACTGACCAAAGGGATATTCCACACCATATGATGTCACGCTGCAGCAGGTACATCTTGAAGCATCAGTGGCTGTCCATGAGGTCATGTTGGAGCACATCAAAGTGTGTGGCCATGGATAAGCCCTCGACAGAGCAGGTACAACCCTGGAGGGATTGCAGCCATGGGCAAGGCCATGTTGGAGCAGGTTTACTTCTGAAGGCATTGTGGCCCATGGAGAGGGCCACACTGGAACAGGTGCACCTCAAAGCGACTGTGGCTGTAGGTAAGTCTATGCCGCAGGAGGTATACCCCTGGAGAGACTGTGGCTCATATATAAGGCTCTACTTGGAGCAGGTACACCCCTAAGGGACTGCAGTCTGTGGATAAGTCCAAGCTGGAGCAGGGGCAAAGGGAGTGAGCGAGCGGCTGTGTGGTGCTTAGTTGCTGGCTGGGGTTAAACTGTGACAGAGGTTTATTTCTAGCATTAAGAGTAGAAGGAAGGGGAAAGAAGGGAGAGGAAAAGAGAAGACGGCCTACCTGTGGAGAGACATATTATGTATACAGCACATGACCTCCTTTGTATGGTCCTCCAGATAGATGAAAGGATCAACTCCTTTACCTCCCTCTGAAATCTCTCTCTGGAAGGACACTACAAAAGAAGTCAGGAGTCTATATTCCAGATTGCAACTGTGGGCACCAAAAAATAAGTGACCCATTCTGATATAACTAATATATGTCCCAATCAACTCCACAAATGGAGAGCACAAGCTGCCTTCTCTGTCTGGCCATAATGCTATTTTCATTTACAATACCTTCTCCTTATGTCCAAGCAAGGTTTGGATGTAATTTACAAGTCCAGCAGCTAAAAGGCAGTTCAGTTTTAAATTGCCTGATAGTGCAAATTTCAATGATTTACTTTTACTTGCATCTTTTTCTGTCTCCTTCTAAAATTACGTGTTCCTGTATAAATTTCTCAAGCCCATCCAGAAACCCTTTCTGAGACACACAAAGTAGAAATTCATTCTCTCAGAGAAGTTTGCAGGTTTTAAAATTTACTTTCATTCCAATTACATATGAAATCTGACATTTTAAAATTTGCCAAGAAAGAATTTCGAGAAAAAATAATTTCACATAGAGCAAAGTTTTACTTTCCAAACATCTTCTTTTTTTTGTCCATGATTTATTTTTATTAGTCTCATGTGCTCTAATTGTAATTTTAAAATGAAAAGTTGCAATCAAAATCACTTTGCACCACAGTCATGGCACTCTGTGTAATGTTTTAGCATTCCCAGAACCTCCAGTTCACATACCAAGATCTTTTGTCTCTTTCTCTATAAGGTTCACTGTGTTGCTTCTGTGCATGGAATAGTCTTCTCACTCCATTGTACTGTTGGAGTCCCTGTTGTTTCTCACATTATGTTCAAAGGATTGGAATTACATTAATCAATGAAATGAACAAAATCTTCAAGTTTCTGACCTTCTTCAGAGCAGGTCCCTGAGCATTCCTTCTCCTCTGGCTTTTAGGCCATTAGTACCTTCTCTGGGTCCCAACGCAGCAGAATATTTAAGTGTTCATTAACAGTTATCTGCCTAAAAGCTTTGTGAAATGTGGGCTGCTGAACTTGAATTAGAGGGCTCAGTCCTGAGCTGTTGTAGCCTTTCTCAGTGACCAATCCAGACAGGGTGAAGTTCAGTTGTTTGAACACAGACATCTATTGCCATTAAAGATATCCTATATCGTGTTCCCCCAGCCTCCTGTTGTGTCTTCAGGAAGTCTTGTGTCATTGCAGCCACACGGTGTCCTTAAGTAGCACAAGAATCCTGTCCTTATGGTTTATTTAAAGTGAATCATATCAGCAGTTCCACAGAATTCAGTGTTAAGCAGATGCTGAAGTTAACACATCACCTACTGATGTGTTTCAGCAGAACTCAGACCTTTGAAGGATCAAGGCTATGTTTACTTGGGAAAGCCAGAATACCATTTATGGTTCACAAAACCACATACAGGCTAAGAATATAAAGATGTTATCCTGAATCCTGACTCTGATAGTGATCAATAGCTGGTGTTGTTGGGAACAGGATAGTAGCAGGACAAGCATGTAGCAGTGCTTCCTCAGATTTTCTTCTGATTTCCACAGGTTTCCACTTGGGGACTTCCCGAGACAGGGAGGATATCTTTGCATTTGCTAAGACACGACTTATTTTTTCTTGGAATTCATCCCATCCCCTTTGAACCTGTGTAACCTCTTACCATGCAGGGCATTCAGTAGTACGTGATTTAACAATCCATTATGTGAGAAATATGTCCTTTTGCTAATTTTGAACCCGGTACCTGCTAGTTTCTACTGAGACGTTCCAAAAAGATATTGTAAGGAATCGCTTTCTGGTCATTGTTGCAATGCCAGTTATGAATGCTTAATTTCTTATTCCTCAACCGCCTTTTTTTTTTCTTCCCCCCCCCCCCCCCCCGGGGGGGGGTTTTTTTTTTTAATATGTGTAATAATGAGCTATAATAATCCAGGAGGAACTGTCAGTGAGCCTTCCCTGGCTCCCATTTGTAACCTTGTATTTTTTTTCATAGACAACTAAGTATGGTATGTGTATTTTCTAATGTCTGAGAACAGCCTACACCTATCTTTATTCTTACATATTCATCAGAAATCCACTGTCAGCTGTAAATAACAACAGAATTGAATTGTAGGCATTTTGTATTTAGCCCTCTCTTGTCTGAAAGACATTAACACCCATCTGTATTTAACGTAATATTTCCAAATGTAAGTCTCTCTTCCACCACCAATGCATCATGAGTGCCGGTAGGCAATACGATTAAGGATGGAGTTCAAAGATTTTCAAAGATATAATACTATAATATTAGGTATGCAGACATTTTCTACAACAATTCGTATTTCTTCGTGTATGATATTCTGATTTATTCTGGCCACTGTTTGCCAGCCACTACATATGCATTCTTAACAGTGACTTGCTGACCTCTAATTGGTTTTCTGATTAATTTGATGTCATGCCATTGTCAAATCTGAACTTAAATAGTTGTCATTGGAATGATACCAGCGTTTGACTTTCCTGTTTTGGCTCTGATTTGCACGAGATTAACAGCATCTTTTGTCAAGTCTGCAGCAGCTGGAAAAAGGTTTTTCCAGTACTGCAGGGCATCACTACAGGGCATTCTTCTTGTAATTAATGAAACAGGGAAGAATCTTTCCCTATTCACTGATTCGGTGCCAGTTACGGCTTTACAAACCTCCATGTATAACTGGGCAGCACTGAAGATGCAAAGATTATGTATTTACTTGCATAGTTTGGGCTTTAGAAGTGCTCAGACTAGTCTGTAGAGGCAGGAAGAAGCTGACTTTTCAGGCTGATTCCTAGGTCTCAGGCTGGACCACCACCAAGTGAGGTCTGCAGGGTGGAGGAGTTTCCTGAGTGCTGGCACGCAAACAAGCACCCCAACCATCCAGTTTGCCTCAGCATACTTTACACCTACTATCGTTGTAAATAGTTCCTGAAGTGGAAATACATTTCTCCTGTTCATAGTTTATGCAGTCAGAGAAGTAGCTATGTTCATTTGCTAAAGCTGCACCTACTCCTTGCTCAGCACTGTCCTTTACCATGTCAAAACTGAATGAATTTGCTAGGCATGTCCTCATCTGCTCTTCCTTTAAGAAAATTAACGGGACAAGGCATGCAAAGTCAGAGAGCCTTGGGGTTATAAAAAATATTTTTGGCAAAGAAAACAATGTGCAAAAATGGAAAAGCAAGCTCTTCTTTTTTTAGGAAAAAAATGAATGCTTCCTTTTTTCCTTTTCCTTTTTCTTTGCCCCTGCCTCACAGCTTGAGGAAAACTGGCGTAGAACTGCTATTCTTACCTCATTTGGTTTCTCCTCAGGAAGAGAGTGCTGTTTACTGCATGAGCAAAAACCCAGTGATGGATTAATTTTTGGTGTTATTTGAATTGCCGCCATGTTTGGAGGAAAAAATCGAATTTGTAGACATGCTTTATGAATGTTAAGAAGGCTGTGACCTCAGTATATGAATTCCTGATTTGCAGTTCAGCCAGAGAGGTATCCATGCGTTCACCTCCTATTTAAATTACGTGCTTTAGGTTAATTGAAGTCAGGGCTGGATCTAAAAATAAACAAAGTTTGCTGTTTCTTCAGGTAGTTGTATTATTTATGCATTTAAACCAATTCTTCTAGCAGTCCTAACTGTAGCAGTTACTGTCAGATAATATAGGAAATAATAAATGACAACCACTAGGGACAGAATAAGATATAAGTAGCAGTGTAGCGTATATAAGTAACTGTTTCAAGTGGTTTATGTCAGCAGAGCTTTAGTTAAATTGAAAATTAGATGACTGGAAAACTGACAGGAGAAAAAGAGATGAGTTAGGGATTTCCACCAGGAAGAAAGTCAGTAGAACTAGCTTGACCGTAAAGGATGCAGTGGACATATATTTTATCTTATTTTGCTAAAATGGTATCCAGTCATTTTATATCCATTAAAATGATTTTATATTCGTGATTAAGATAATAAAAGAATAGTCCTTTACCAAGGTGGTGCTCCTCTGGCACTGAATTCATATACATGCTGAGTTTCCCACATGCTCCAGAAACCTCCTTGAAGCTTTCCTCTGATTTTAGGCAAAATTTTCTGCCTTAACAAGTTAGCTGTAAATATGGCTCTGACTTCTGACTTTTAATAGTTTTTTTTTTTTCCTCTCACTTTTATTTTTGCTTTCAATTGGTATCCACATAACCACCAATGATATGCATTTTAAATGCTGTTCAATGTGTCAAGTAGCTAGAAACAACTGTGGCGAAGAGATTCCTTTGAAGGCTGTAATTACATTAGCCCTTCTTTCTCCCAAACCCGATAGCTGCAGATTGTGGTATTACTCAGTGCCTGAAGCTTATTCAGGTAGGCTTCCAGCTTTTAGAGGAAAGGAACATTTTTGGAATTCACCTCTACGACTCAATCATTTTAGTAACCTGAATCATCAGCGTAATTGATATAAAATAATTTTTTGCACTCAGTATGGTGAGATTCTTGTTTCAGCCTTCCCTGATCTGTGGGCTTGAGTCGAACACAGAGCAGAAAGTTTAAGGGAGGAGGTTTGGTTTCTTTCCAAAGGTGCTATTTCATATTTGATGGATTTGTTTTATATTGTAATAGCTGAGCTCTTTTTTAAGTGCAAAACCTATGAGTAGCTTAGTAGTCAAAGTGTAAACCTGATCTTTGAGGCATACTCTAGAGCTGAGGCAATATAATGCGCCATTGACCTGACTGATGCTTTGGGGACTGTTGTGTCACAGGCAGGACAGGACTGCACACTGCCTGGGACAATTATTTGGCCCTACAGTGGACCTTCTTCCTTGGGGACAGCTACCCCTTGCCTAGGGAGATCATGGGATCTTCAGCACTGGAGAGTTTTAAAAAAAGCTGGAGAGTGGCCCACCTGTCATTCATCAACAAGTGATCCTGATTAGGAAGGCGTAGATTAGATGACCTTCAATTTTTAGGGTCATTTTTACTTTAATAATTTTTTGCTCTATTCAGTCATTCTGAGTACTGCTTTCCATAATTTCTAGTTTAATTTTGTTCAAAACCAGAGATGGAAGCAGGATGTCTTGACAGCTTTTGTCTCAAATTCTTAATTATCACATGGGATGCCTAAAGGTTTTGTTCTGTGAAGTCAAAAGTACACAGTTAAGAGAAGAATGTGAAGGAAAAGAAAAAGGAGAAGACTCAATAGGTAGACTTTTGGTCCTGACAGTTCAGTCCTTCCAAAGATTTCAGTCCAAGGTTTGTTTGAGAACAGGATGGACCTGCTTCTGGTGTCAGGGGAAGGAGTTGCCACTGGCAAAAATCTGAAAAGAGTTAAACTGAACATTGTGACACCTGCAATCTACTCACTGATACATGAAAGACAAGTACTGATAGCATGCCCCACGCTTTATGAAATTTTAAACAAGGAACTAAAAATATATGTCATATATCTGACAGCATTTAAGCAAACGTAAGAAATGAATCTATAAGTAGGCCCAGTTTTGCATTTCTGCTGTGCAAGTAATTCCCCTGGAGGTCAAATTGCTCGCTGCTGACTAACTGAATTGTGTGTAGGTATTGACCACTAATAGATTCTTTGAGGGCTAGTTAGGAGTATAATCAGCTTTCCATGGACTTCATTTTTTGTAATTTTTTGGTAAAATAATTGTAAGGGGAGAGTGAGACGCTGAATTTTGGGTAGGTGCAGAGAAAGGTGATGTTTGTGACAAGCAGAAAGTAAGTGTTCAACATTTACAGTTTCTTTAATGTAGCATAAATTAAAGAACAAGAGAAGGTTATTCTGTGTTTAATTTCTGTAAAACATATGTACATTCAGTTTTCTTAAAGCAGTAAAGAGATTGAACCGCTAACTAGTGTCAGGATTGGAGCTCCACCAGTTTGTGAAAGGGATGTGTGGTGTAACAGCTGGTGCTAACAGGAGACTGGAACTGATGGCTGGAAAAAGTCTGTATCTGCTCTATATTATTAGGAGGACCTAAGTATTCTGCCAGGAATTATATTTCATTTGATTCTGGAGAATCCAGGCCAAAACTCTAGCTAACTCCAAATTTGTTTGCAGAGTAGGTGTAAGGAAGATGTTGCAGTGCAAAGTAGCAGGGAGCACACCTGGGCTCAGCCTTAGCTGCTCCTGCCCTTAGACAGGAATATAGGGAGGAAAACAGACACAGAAACACAGAGAAGAGAGACAGGGAGGGGAGGGAGGCAAAGTCCTGGACAGCGGAGCTTCTTGTAGGGGCGGTTGAACAAAAGCACGAGTGTGAGGCCAACTCCCTCCTTCCCCATCAGCTCTGTTCCCTTTCCCTCAGCAGCAGCCAGCCTGGCTTTCTAGGGCCCTGGCATGGGCAAAGGAGGTATTCAAGCTATGACCATTGGTTGCTGCCCTGTTGCTTTAGGGAACTCCTTACATCCCCTCTGCCGAGCCATCCCTTCCTGCTTGTAAGCAGTTGCTATCAGAGTTGGACCACGGTGCCAACCTAGCTGGCCCAGAGAAAACTTGTCGTGATGGCTTGGTGCCACCAGCAAGCCTCCCATGCCTTCTTCTCTTCTCCATGGGCCATACCAAGTCCTGATGGCACATGACCACCTCTCAAATGCTGCCAAAATAATATTAGATTGAATCTCCCCGCCCCTTTCCTCTGCTTCATCCCTGATAATGTGGCTTTCAAATGTGAGGAAGAGCTGTGTGGCTCCGATAGGGCTGAAATCTGTTCCTTTTAGCAGATATCTAATCATGGTAGATGATGGTTCTTGTTCAAGTTGAACTGATTTCCTGATATGCCACATCTCCAAATTAGATACTGTCTTACATTTCTCAGGGGTGAAATAAAGACATTTTCAGAATAAAACTGTCAAAGAAAGTAAGCTTTGTTAGCAATAACAAAAATTAAAAGCTAGCTGTCTTGAGTGTATGCAAGACATAAAACTCCATGAATGTAGATAAATGGAGAGTTTTTATGCAATGACAGCCCTAGATCAAGAAACCGAAACAGATAAGTGATAAACATATAGAAAACAAATAAATGCACATCAGGCTGCTTGGTAGTAAGACAACATTAATTTTATCTTGCATAAACCAGTATGATTGAAGAAAGTAAAATATTCAAGAAAGGCTGGTAAATGCTGCAAATAATGTAGGATAGTAAGATATTTTGTGTAGATTTACTTTGTATTATTCAATTTTTTTTACAAAGGCCTGTCTCAGTTTGCATCAAATTCCATCACCAAAGAAGAGTACTATGAATAGGTTCAAGCTCTTTTGATTCATCCACAGGCAAATACTTCATTTAAGTAGAGTCCAGATTGAAAACATATCTCAACAGTTTAAGTTGAAGTATGTTTAAATATATTTACAGCCTGTTGCAGTGAATGAGTCCCAAACCAAACCCAACAAATTAAGAGAATGTATTATTAGATAGATGAATCTAAACATTATAAGGCATAAGAACATGTGTTTGAGTGAGCTAGGAACTGTAATATTCCCTTTAAGAACCCTTCCAAATTCTCTTAAAGGCTGTAATCCTGCTTACTAAAAGTTCAGATATTGCCTCCACTTTTTCTTCATTCATCACTAAAATGACTTCCTTTGGAAGAAATCTTGACTGTCCTCGTAGTGACATTGTGCAAAGCCTACAAGATTGCGCTTTGGGTAATTTTAGTGTTTATTGATCTAAATTCATTTACACTATACTGATTTTAAAATCTCATACTGTTTTATCTCCTCACTCCTTGGTGGCCTTACTATAAGAGAATATTAATGCAAGAAATGTTGGTAGGGATCTGGGGGAGATGGTGGGAAAAGACTGGGTTTGTACCCCCAGCTTATTTTGTGGACATGTTCTCCCAGTTTGCAAAGAGAGGTTTTAGTGCTGCGTTCAAGGCAGGAAGGATGAGAACTGTAAGTTGCAAAGGAAAGCCAAAGTGTGTTTATACCCTGTGGTGGGGTGCCAGTTGATAGGACACATCACATTTGCTTTAAACTAGCTCGCTTGGGTACGGGAGCACTGCAGCCATGGGAGCAGCGCAGGGCAACTACTATGCTATTCCCTTATTATCTCTGCCTTGGGTTCTCCCAGTGATCTTCCCAGCAGCGTTCCCATGCTGGGGTGTGAAGTTGGCTGAGAACCTAGAGGGGCTTTCATATCTTTAGGTTGCAGTGGAGAGATACCTAAAATAGGAGAGATTCCCCTAAAAATCATTTACACCAGCAGAAAGGAAAGAGCCTAGAGACATGCTGGTGGTTTTGCTTTTGAGTTTCGTGTGAAGCTGGTGCTTAGGAACTTAATGTAAGCCTTTGCTCTATTCCTTTCAAAAAACGTTATCTTTTGTTAGTGCTTCTTCCTACCTTCAATACTTCTCGTTCCCTTGTAAAGGGAATCCCAAAGCCCACTGAAGTCTATTGCAGGATTCCCACTGGCCTGTGTGGATTTTGGACCGGATTCTACATGTAGTTTATCTTCACCTGCACTACAAATGATCAAGCGTAAGTTATGCCACGTCTCAAGCTGACCCACTTTTTATTCAAATCAAATTTTCTCAAAGTGGATATATGACAAAATTTTGCTGAGTAGTTTAAATGATCTGAATGCATTTGACAAACGTGGAGAATTTAGCACAGCTAGAAGCAACTCTGAGAGTATTCTGCTTTTAACTTGTATCCTCATGAGTTTGTGCTAGTAACAGTGCCCTCTTCCAGCTTTTTAGCAACCTGATTATGCCCACCATGTGCTACCTTACCATCATATAACTTACCCCAGCAACACTTGGTTCATTGTGAGCTACAAAGTATGTAGTGTTAGATCCCCCGCTGTCATAAATCAGCATCCTCTGGTGACATTTGTTGTAAAAGACAGCCTTATGCTTACTGTCAAGGTAGTATCTATGAGAAATCAATTAAAGTTGTTGCCAAGTGGCCCAGTAAGATCAGTATTGCTATTGCTAATAACAGATCACAGGCCCTATGCTAATTTTGCAACTTAAGCAACAATATTTTTAGGGTTATAAATGCTTCAAATAGGTATATGGGTCAGAGGCAGATCTACTTTTGATTCATTGGCCTCTCAGGAGGAAGCACTGAAAAACACTTTAACTTCCAGTGTGGCACGGGAAAATATGTTCAGTGTAAAGGCAGATTTATCAAAGTGAGGGAAGGCAATGGTTGTCAGGAGATAAATTCATTGGTACGGAAGATCCTGACTAGACCTCAGACTATGTGGCTCTGGTGAGACTCTGACTGGGGTGTCTCAGCTGAGCAATGGAGCTGACTGTGGAAAAGAGGGGATCAGCCAAATGATGGAAAGCAGTAAGAGACCGTTAATTTAACAATGTAGTTCCATAAATATGCTTTTTGTTGTAGGAAACTGTCTATGCCTAAGGTGGCTGTCTAGAAAATGGAGTAGTTTAAGGAAAAATGTTGTCTTCTAATCAAGGAGAGCTGTCAAAACCACTTGGCAAACAAACACACGAAGTACTTAGTGCCAAAAATATTTATGCATTATTCCTAAGGAAAAAAAAAATGCTGAGTGTATTTGAGAGTCTAGCACAAGTTGCCACACAAGTACTGTAAGGCAGAAGGGATGGGATGTAAAGAGCTCATAAACTGGGCTCTGAAATTGTATTTCCCTGTCATTAAGAAAAACAGAATAAATGTGCCTCTCATTTTTGGTCAACCTGATCCATTTTAAAGCAAAGACCTTTGTGAGTATTTTATGAGTTTCTTGGTCTCATTTCTAGTGTGGCTAATCACCTCCATTGCCCTTGAACTCCACCACCACAAGGAGTGTACTTGCTGGGATTTCCTGTCACTCATTGTTTCCTAGAGAGCCATCCTATGAGTGGAGGCAAAGGAGCAACTACAGATCAGGATTTCCTTGATTGCCTTATCTACAACTTTTTATATGCTGAATCAAAATTTCTTGCTGATTCTTACCTTTTTGTGTATGATTTTTCTATTACATTTTTCCTCTTCCTCCTTTTGGCTTTGCCTTCTAGCTAAAAAATATCCAAAATTGAACCCAGGGTGGCTAGTCTGACAGGCTGAAGATAGTGACTGAGCAACTGGATGGGCTGCAAGTCTCCTGGAAGGAGCATCAGGGCAAGCCAGCCAAGAGTTTCTTAGCAATAGGGGCATGATGTCAGGGTTTAGACCCAGCTTGTGGAGATGCCAGCTGCTCCCAGCGTGCTTCAGACACTGAGCGGCAAGCTGAGAAGGGGCACTTCAGTTTCCTCTTCTGCCATTTATCTCCCTATCTCCGTCTGGCTTGTTTAAAGAAGCTGATTTAACACAAGTCTCCTTCTCACCCTTGCGTGGCAGATTGCTGTGATGGGTGACAAGGTGTTGGAGCAAACCAGCGAGGTAAGCATGGCACGAGGCACGTTTCCTGGAGGTGCTCTCAGCAGTGCTGGCACCTACCTGCACCAAGAAGAAAGAGCAAACGGAGCAACAGAGGTGAGATCTATGGCCTTGCCCCCGTTGTCTCCTTTGCCTAAGGAGGGGGACTTTCGGCCAAAAAATCTCCTTCAGAGGTGTTTTTCCTCCTGTAAAAAACGGAGAGGAGAAGAGGGGAAGGAACTGCTTGTCTTTTTCTCACCTACTACCGATTTAATGTTTGCTTACTTGAATAGTTTGTCAAGCGAAAATAGGTACCTGACAACCAAGTTGAAGCATGAGTTACTCTGACCGCTGTGGCAGTGGAAGCCCCCATGGTTCCTCCCCACGGAGAGAGGCAGGAGGCGGCCGGGCAGCAGGGTGAGGACGGCCGGG
>NW_009204930.1:0-28242 GCF_000690835.1 Fulmarus glacialis
AGTAATAATAATAATAATAATAATAGTAGCCTAATTTAGAAGTGATCAGTTACTTATTTTAAGACAATGTAATTTTACTGTGATTTTAGCCTTCTTTGTTAAAAAAACTGATTCTTAATATAGTTTTCAGATACATCCTAAGGACAATGAAACTCCATAGCTGAAAGCTACGGGGAACTTCGCAAGAACCCCTCTTGCTGTGACCTCTGAAAAGTTATTGCTGCAGAGTCAAAATAACAGGATTTTAATATGATTTACAGAGGATGCAAACTGAGAGGTAAGACAGATTTTAACTCCTGCCTGATGAAGCATTGCTTGCTTAAAGATTAAAAAAAAAGAGAGGAAGAACGGTTCATACCAAAAATGTTACAAGGACTTAAACAGCATGTCTGGATCAAACACAGCATGCAGGAACTGCTGGAGATCAGGACAACCTGATTTAATGTTGGTTTTTTTTTTTATTGCCAATGTGCTGTGCAACCTTGGATAAGACACTGCTCATCAGAATCTCTTCTAATTTAAATTCCCATCCTTATCAGTACTCACTAATTTGGTTCAAGCTCTTCAGGAGAGAACCTATACCCACTAGAGGAAGTTTTTTCAGGGTCTAGTCTATAGGCACTTCTATAGCATAACTGTAAAGGCACTGTTGATACTACTGGGTCAAGGACCTAACGCTTACCTAACTGGTCCTTAATGTGTGCACACTGACATGACATATGCATAAAAAAGGGGCTTGTTGGAGACTTTTTAATTCATGCTTCAACAAGAGCTTTCCCTGAGAAAACACTAACTCACATAGCATCACCTCTCTTCATCTTGTGGTGATGAGATGACAGCGGCACTCAGAAATCTCAGTAAGGATCAAAACTCCTTCCGTAATAGGTGTTGCAAGGACACAAAAAAGTGGTTCTTATCAAAAAACAGCCCTCACTGAGGAGGATTTGATTCCATTTTAAGAAGCACAAATATAGGCACCTGATCTCCTACTGTAATTCGTGAAGGCGAAGTCAATGCAGTCAACTGAGCCATGAGAGCCTTTCCGCTCCCGCAGGGTCTTCAGGGTCCAGTTACGTGTCCACCAGATCTCCACCGACCACAAAATGAGTGCAGGCTCCCTAACACTCCTGGAAACACCTCCACGTGGATGCCTAAATTTACGTTTCCTATTCAGTCAGTGCAATCATCCAACCACTTCTGCAAAGCTCACAACCTAAGATAGGCAAGATTTTTAGGGCAAGGTACTCTCTTTCTAGAGTACTGCTTTTAAGCCTGTCCTCCTGTTGCAGAATGTTATTAGTTCAAAGCCAACCCTACATGTAAGCATGCCCAAAGGACTTCTCCATGTTGAAAGCATCCAAGAGTTAATTCACTCACTGCCTTTGCTGCCTGTGTGTGTTCCCCCTTGTACAGACAGCTTCAGCAAAGAGTTAACAAAAACTTCCAGCAATAAATCCCCCACAGTAACAAGTTTCAGAGGAAACCAGATACCCTGTGATGAGAACGTTATGGCCTAGTTGTTTAATTATACACGTTCGCCGGTTTGTTTTGAAATGGCTCTTTGCCAGGGCTTGCAGGGTCAGTTAATGAGCCGTGTTGGCTTCGGCTCTGCAACAACCATCAGTGGTGCCGCGGAGGTTAATAAGCTCGATTGAAGTGCGGGGCTGCCTGCCAGAGAGCCTGACCGATAAACAGATCCTCTTCAGCCTCCGTGGAAAAGCTTGTCTTCTCACCACTGCTCTCCCCGACTGTCCAGCTCCAGCCCAGACATGGACGGCATGGAAACAGCTGAGTCAGCTGGGTTTTTCTAGACATGCAGTCAAGTCAAGAGAGGAGAGCCAAGACTCCAGGGTGCATTTAAAGCAGGGGAGAAACTGCAGACCGAACACAGGTCGTCTTGTCCTCTTCGCCTTACCCATGCATTGCCACAAGCGGACCATGGGCATGGGCCAGCAGAAGTTCCCAGAGGTGCAGCTCTCTGTTGGGGTTGGAGGGACACAGGCAGCCCATGCCCAAATGGCATTTACTGCTTTTTCAGAGAGGGGATCACGAGCTCTTCTTGGCACCAGTTTCCAGAGAGCAGTTGGCCTGCAAAACTGGTGGTCACACCCGTTCTCCCTCCTTTCCAGGACAGTGAAAGTCTTTGCCAAGCCCTCGTCTCCCCCAGGAGCTTCCTCAATGCTTTCGTGATGCTGGTGATTCCCTCTTCATGCTTCTTTCCCCAGGAGAAATGGGGTCCAGGGTTAATCAAACTCTGCTGTCAGCTCGGTGGCTCGGAGAGCTGGTTTGCTTTGGAGCGTGCATTTCTCGCCGCTCCCATGACAGTATGACATTGCCAGATCTGTGCAAAACAAGATCTGGCTTCTGCTTCTTTAGAAAGAAAACACCAATTCCTCCCCCTCTCCCTCTCACACCCTACACAACAGCTCATAGCAACACCGCTTTCCAGATACCCAGAGTTCATAAAAACAAGAAAAAACGTAACTACCCCCCGTACACATCACCTAGGGAGAGATTTTTGGCTGGGTGCATGGGAGATGCGTTGCAGAGCTGCTGTCAACAGGCAGCAGCAGATGTTGCACACTGAATTCCTCTCTTTCCGTGTTGAAAATGTGCTGCTGGTGCTCCAGAGACTCCTGCTCTGGGCAAGAGAAGCTGGGGCCATAGTCTCAACTAATTTCTGCCAGATTATAAAACCCACAGTGCTCCTGCAATCATTCCTTAACACTTCTGTGAAGGGCCAGCTAAGACCCCTGAACTGCAAAGAAAACTGTAGGGAGATGAGGTTTCAGAGATAACCCCAAAAGAAGAACTTATATGGCCTAGGAGATAGAAAATATTGATTTTAGCTCTGCACAAGTCACAGCTCTGTTCTTGGGATATTCTGGGTGAGATACTTCTTTTTCTCTGCTCTTGTTTCCCAATGTGTACAACAGGGACCGGGATATCGATTTCTGTAAAACGCTTACATGCCAAAGCTGCAAAAATGTGGGCATTATCAGACAGGCAGAAGGAAAAAACCCCTGTAATACTGGGTCAGACTCCCAGACAATCTTATTCATTGTTTGGCATTGTTCTGCTACTTCAGTGGGCAGTACCTGGTACTTTAGAGGAAGATGCAAGAAGTCTGGTGATGAACAGCTGGGAAAAATTTATTAATGGATGACTATGGTATAAAATTATGAAGGTTCATATCTCTTCTAAAAATATTGATTTTATGATAACAGCAGATGTCTTTTCCTCCGTTTAAAATCTCAGTCATACTTTCGCTTATATGACTGCAGTCCCACCGGGTTTTTTTGTTTTGTTTTGGAGTTTAATTACACTTTGTATAAAAAAAAGAGCTTCCTCTGTTCTTTTTAAACAAGCCACTTTTCTGTTAGTTGAATAGATTATGACTTCTACGTTAGAGATAATGTACTTTCTTTATAACATAACTTTATAAATAGCTGTATCACATATTCTTCCAGTTATGTCCTACCTGCAATAAATCTCCCCAACCTTTTTTTTTCATCTTTTCATTCTTTCTCTCTAGATGACTGTTTTTCTGTGCTGTTTCACTTCAGAACAGAGTTACGACGACATCACTGGATGTCTCCATATCACACCGGTGAAGATCCTATGGCACATCAAAGAGCCACCCTTACTACGAAACCCTTGTGACTAACGTGTCTGATGTAATTCCTGACTGCGACAGAATACATAATTTCTCCCCCAAATGATACTGAGCCATTTTCCTCCTTGGGGTTTGTGTTTCCATTTGAATGCCCTTGTTGCTATGGAAGATTTTAAAGCTTCTTCTAAGGGTGCTTGTTTTGGGGCAGTCAGGGAGAAAGCATTCACAGCTTGAAATACAATTGCAAAGGAGTTCTTTGATGTTCAGGCGCAGGCGAGTGCCGCTGCCTACCTGTGTGCAGCCCGATTCGTATCCTGAGGGGGATGTCTGGCATGTGTCTCATTTTGAATGTTCCCACCGAGCTGAGGATGTCCAGAGACATGTTGGCTATCTCAGCTGCATGCTTGTTTCCGTTCCGTTTTGGGAGCCCTGAGGCAACCATGTAGGCATCACCAATTGTCTCCACCTAGCAAATACCATTACATTAAAAAAAAAAAAAAAGAAAAGAAAAAGACGGAAAAGAGACGTAGAGTTAAACTACAAACGTGTTTGACCCAGAGTTTGATCCTCATGCCCAGGTACTCCTCACCTTGTAAACATCATGGTTTCCAAGAACAGCATCAAACAGCGTGTAAAGGTCATTCAGAAGGTCAACTACTTCAATGGGTTCACTGAGGGCTGAAATGGTTGTGAAGCCCACGATGTCACTGAAGTAGATGGTCACCTGGTCAAAATACTCCGGCTCCACAGTGCCACCAGTCTTGAGGGCTTCTGCCACTGATCTGAAATAACAATGCAAGCAAAGATGACAGGGCATAAACCCTTTTGTAGTACATGCCCAAGAGCTCAGACACTCTTGTCCTACTGTGCTCAAAAGATTTTCCACTAAATAGAAGGTTCTATATGGCTGTAACAAGCATTGATTAAAGTTTCTTACTTTGATTGGAAGGTGCTTGCCAAAATTGGAGGTCAGCTCTGCAATCTTGCTCACTTCTGGGGAACTCTTTTGTCCAGTCTAGCTATGGGGTTTTTTTTACCGTCTAAAGTACCAGTACTTACGGGGGGAGCATTTGTGACAGTAGTTTTTCTGTCTTCTGTTTTTCAACCTCTAGCTCTTCGGTCCGCTCCCTGATTAAATCTTCCAGGTTGCTCGAATACTGCTCAAGCATCCTGAGCATTGAGTCAATGATATTGGTCTTTTTCCCTTTGTTGATGGTTTTGAACTAGAAAATCAAACTGGAGAGTTATTTCTCCATCTCATTACATCATTGCAGCACTCTAAGTTTGGAAAGAAACAAAAAGCAAACACTAATTTTAAAGGGACAATGCTGAAGACTGGCTTCGTCAGGGGCGAGAGGTCAACAATAATGGAAAAAGGAAAACTAGAGGGTGAATTTGCATCGGTAACTATGAAAGCTGCCCAGGAGCATGTTGCTCTTCTATGAACTTTCAGTGAGGGTTAAATGAAACACCACTTTCCATGAGATGCAACATGAATGTGAGTTGTTTTGGAGTCCTATAGTGCTGCAAATTTGCACCCTCATTTATCCCATGATTAACCTTTAGGGTAACTTGCAGCCCTTTGCATTCAAAGGTGCAAATTTCAGGGCATTAGCAACACTTACAACCTGCTTACGTATTACTGGTCTTAAATCCACCTTTGCACACTGGCACGTATGTACACTGGTATCTCCCATCCCCAGCTCCTCATTGGGTTGTGCTTTCTCCTCTTGACCTGAAGCTGAGCCTCTGGACCATTTGGATAATCTGTGGCTTCAGAAGCTGCTTTAGACTCAACAGTGGAGTCACATGGGTGTACAATTATTCACTGTTTCATAGAACCGAAAGGTAAAAATTATGGATATTGGTTTACCTAGTTTAACCTTATAAGAACATCGGGACAGTACTGCTGGATCAGACCAGGGGTTTGTTTTGCCAGTACCTGTCCATGAGACTGGCCAGTAACAGATGTCTGGGAAAGCTGTTCAAACAGGGCTCAGGTACAGTCATATTTTCCTGGGATATGCTCCCAGCCTCCACCCACCTACAGTTCAGAGATCTCCTACGCCAAACATTGTATCTTTGTGTTTAACAGCCTTTGGTGAATTTTCCTTTTAAATTAATCATCTTTTAAATACTTTAGAAGATCAGAAAACATTGATCTGAAGGTGCTATCATAATTTACAGATCTTTGATCTCCATGAGACCATCCCTGCAGGTATACTGCGAATGTGAAGACACCAAGCCCATGTCCAGCCTGCTTCACACCCCACATGGTGGTGCCATGGCACCCCAAGTTCAGGACAAGGTGTATGCCAGACACCACAAACCATAAAATAACCCAATAGCCAAGGCAAGACTAGAGCTCTGGGACTTCTTCAATCATTATTTAAGGGCTCACTTAAAGAAAAAACCCACACTTTCCTGCCAAGTACAAAGGTTTGCACCTGCTGCTCTGTTCACCGACCTTATGAAATACCTCCTCAAATGTTGGACGTCGTTCGGGGGCTTCACCCCAGCATTGCTTCATTACCTGGATGCACTCCAGGGGGGCCAACTCAGGGGCTATGTTTGGGCGGCACAGGGGAGGGGGCTTCTTCACTTTCTTTATAATTTCTGTGACAACAAAGAGAAGAATGGGAAGCACGTTGTGAGATGGAGGGTCTTGGTAGGGGCAAAGGACATGGACCTTTTCACCTGTCCCTTGCTCGCTCCTTGAGCCATCACCGTTATTCCTCACTACCCAATGGCTGTGTCAAACGAAGCTGGGGGTTTCTGCTTTCCTCTGCCAGGAGTCTCTTGGAGGATTTAAAAGATAAGAGATTCATCTGCCTTCTTGTCCATGGAGAACCAGGTCATGAGCAACACAGTGGCTGGATGGGGGAAGGTTGTGTGACAGATGGATGTGTGAGCCTGCAGGCTCGTATTTGATGAAATTGCCTCTCCATTAGGATCTGCAGTCCTCTAAGGGAGCGGAGGGTTATGGCTGAGCCCAGACAGGAAGGATACCAGCCTCTGACGCTTCATCGTTAACTGGGAACCAGTATGTAGGAGGTTGATTGGAATGGAGACAGCGGAAAGTATTTTAAGGGGGAGAGTCTGGGTTCAAAACAATGTCTGGGAAATCATTCCCTATCCAGAGGTGAAATAAGACTAATAGGGAACTGGGCTTGGGCTTTCAGATCCTGAGAAGCGAGTCCTTGAATCTGCAGTTTTTAGCTAAAACAGCACTATAGTGAAGGAGCGGAGCTGCAGGTTTCGTTGACAGCTGAAGCACGGACAGGGGAGTGTGTTGTCTGAACCCAACCCTGATTTCAATTAGGTATTTCTTAGTAAGAATATCCTGGAGGAAATTTTTTTTTTGTAAGGTAGAACTATATCTTCCTGCTTAAAAAAAAACCCCAAAGTGATTGTATTTGAAGGTTTCACTTTGTGTAGTGCAGAGCAGTCAAATGGAGAGAAAACCACCCTCTTTCTGGCAGGAGCCCTGCATTTCCACAGCTGTGAGTGGAAGTGGAGTGGAGTTACTGTGAGTACCCAAAGCTTTTCAGTGTTGATAGTTTACTTTAAAGCTCTTTGGCTCATTCCCACCAGCCTCCACCAAATGAACTAAACAAAGCACCTAGCCCAAATATTTCCAGGGGCAGCCAAGGGGAAATGCCTTCCCCAGACTGTTTTAAAGTTCATGCCATGAGTGAAAGCTCCTTGAGGATTAGGATTCGATGAGTAGAAATTCATCGTTTTATCAGGTCAGGAAACTGAAGTGCACTACGTGCAACATTTGCTGGAGGTTCCCCATGGGGACTAAGTGGGGGGACATCTGCTAATTACATCATAGGCTACATCATAGGTCCAGCTCTGAATTACAGAGCGGGTTACATCATAATCATCGTTGTCATTGCATTGTCGCAGCAGCTTGGGGCGCAGCAAGGTCAGGGCCTCATTTTTCCAGGTGCTGAACAAGCAGATACTGAATGGCTATACCCTGCTTTGTGACTGTCCAGTTTAAAAGGAGTTGAGAACGGGCTTTCACTGACATCAGCTCTTTTTTCCATTGTTCTCACCCCCTCCCTGTTCAAGTGCTTGTGACCTGACCCTGACTGCAGTGTGTTCGCCCTACCTGTGTATGGACAACACGGTTTAAACTAATGAGGGTTGCACCATGAGCAGTTCCTAAGGAGTTCACCTATTTGCTGTTTCTGATACAAGTCACTTTATATATGTCAGCGGGGTCATGATGTATCACTTTGATCTCTGCTGAAGAAAGAATCTCTTTAAAGGGGAAGTAATTAAGGAAAAATAGATGGGCAGATGGACAGAACAGGATGCTAGCAAGGGGTCCAGTTCAAAAACCTCAACCTCCAGGCCATACAAAAAAGGGCCGATGAGTGGGAAACAAAGGAGTTTTCAAGGTATGGAAAATTCTGCCATCAGTTTTCACCCCACACCATGATGAAAAGTCCAAGTTTTGACAGAGAACTGGAGGTGCTGCAGGGGTCCGACGGCTGGCCAGCTCTGAAGCATCTTGGGGGGTACCCAGAGCCCCAACCCCATTGATAGCCCCACAGCTGAAATCAGAAATACACATTTTGATGTTCATTATGGATGTTTTGTTGAAAACAGCCTTTTGTTGCTGAGAAAGGTCATGAGATTATTTCCATACTAATGTTTTACCCAAGGGGCTTGGTCAGACGTTTTTTGAGCACCCTGTGTAAAGCCTTAAAAAATTACTGAAATAGTTGCCTACCTTCAGCTGAGAGTTCTGACATGCAGTATGGTGGACCCCGAACAACCACTTCTTGCAGGATGATTGCAAAGCTGTAAATGTCCCCTTTGAACGTGCCTTTTCTGCGCATATCTGGGTCCCTCAGTAACTCAGGAGCTGTCCAGAGCAATTCTAAAAAAATCAAGAGATCATAGTTCTTACACTCGAGCTCACTATCGCAAATTAAGTGCTTAAATGAACACTTCATTTCAGTCATTTGAGGAAAGGTTGGAACATACTTCATTATTTACTGGATCAAGTCTTTTATTTCTTGTGATGTGTTAGAAATATTAAAATTCCATCCTCACAACAAATTTGAATTTTCCAAATTTCACTCTACCTTTTAAAAAAAGTTTGCTATACCAACCATTTACGTGCTAAAACACCAGCTTTGAACATCTACATAAGAAGTCTTCTCACCACTGCCAAAAGTGTTAACACCTTTTTTTGTTTGAAAATATCACTCAGACAAAATGTCGGTGCTGAAGCCTGGATTTCTTGTTACTGCTGTTGCTCTTTTACAAAGCAACAGTTAATAAAATATATTCTGTAGTTCTTCTTAGATGAAAATAGTTTCTGTAAAAGCAGTTTGTGGCAGTTTGAAGTACGATCAGTCTTTATAATCCGATAGTTCAAGTGATGAAAGACACAGTTGTAAAACATACCAGCCTCATCAAGAAATGAATCTTCTTCAGACAGGGATACTGTTACCCTGGTAACAGTGCATTCTGAGGAACGGGAATAAGGAACATTTCAGCTACTGCAATATATATAACTTTTGTAAAGGAGGAGAAGAAGGTCTTCTGGCAACTGCCCTGTCTGAGACACTGGAAATTTGTAGGAACCAAATCCTGTGACAGAGGGATCAAAGCAGTATATACTACTTGCAACCAGGTTTCAAGAATAAACTGGGATACCAGAGGAACCCCAAGGCAATGGCCAGGTGAAAGAAATCCTGTCAAAGTCTCCAAACCTGGTCCCATGAGATGCTCTCCCTAAGTGGTGGGAATGTCATGTGGCAGCCTCTGGTAATTGGCAAGTAGAGGAGCGATTTCAGAGAGACCTGTATCATCTTGTCTTTCAGATGGCTTAGTTTTACAAAACAAGGCTCTTTGCATTTGGGTTAACCTAAAACTTCAAATATGGGGCTGGGGCTAAGGATGTGAAGCCAATTCCACCGGTCACAGAAATTCAGGACTGATCAGATTTCAGGGGCACTTAAATCTTTCTCCAACTACGACAAGCCTAAGTTCTGTCACTGCTTACAAGAAAATCTCTTTTCTTACCATGACACTCTGCCATTCACTTCACTTTCAGAAAGTCTGAAAAAACTTTGCTTATCCTTTCTGTAACAATGCATTGGATACAGGTAGCTAGATGTCGTGAGATTGAGCGCATGAATCCTTATGTGGCCACTGGCCTGCAATTGCATTAGGACAAGCATCTGTAAAATTAATGGACAAATATTTAAAAAAAAAATTTCCTTATGGCACGCACCTTCTGGGGGTGGCTGAATATATGAGCATTTCTGTGCTTCTAAGAGCTCGTTATAACCATAGTCGGTGATCTTCAGCACAAACCGGCCATCCACAACACAGTTACGAGACTTGAGACGTCCATGGGCAAAATCTCGGTGATGCAAATACCTAATTCCCTATGAAACACAGAAAAGATTGAGGCTCTTCCTTAAGAACTGTATTACCCATCAGCATTCAGAGACACCAAGCCAAATTGTCACCTTAGATGGCATCAGATACAGCGTTGACTCTATGTCAAATGCAGTCCTGATCAACCCAAGAAACTATGGGAAAAGTTCAGAAATGGATTAGGAACAAGAATTAGGTTAGCTGCACCCTAAAGTAATACTGGAAAGGACTGACAGCTTTAGGAACAGTCAGATGCCTCCCTCTGTAGCCCTAGGACTCATTGCACTCGCAAGTTGTACTTTTAGACAAGGTTAAGAAGGTGGGCACAAGTGGTACCCAACGGTTAGGTCAAGGGAAAACCATTAAGAGCTGGATGCCCTCACGCAGCTCCTTCAAGGAGGTTCAGAAGGTGGATCATGGGCTGTAAGAATGGTTCTGGCAGTCTACCCTCTGTAGACCACCTGTCCCAGATTGGTAGTTCACCATTAGGGGATGAAAATACATGGGACATTATTGGAAGTGCGTGAACACTCTTCTAAAGTGACCATACGTGTAGCCATCCTGTGACATGGGATGTCTACAGTTTGGTTCTATGCTGGCTGCATTTCTGATTTATGACAAGAAAGGGCCTTTGGAAAGTAGGAATTTGTCACCAAATTCATTGTTCTGGGTGATGAGTTCCAGCCTGATGTGTACTTTTAACCTCTCATCCTGCTGCGTGGATGTAGTGCTATTACCCCGGACAGTGCTTCTCTCAGATGGTAGCAAAACAGGAATAAGAGTTCTCCATTAAAGACCCTGTGTACCAGTATAATTACATTCACATTGGTTTTCCCTGCATTACTATAAAATTCCCTAGTATAAAAATTCCAAAGTCCTGGATGAAATAGCCTTGTCAATATAAAAGTCACATGCAGGTCATGCCTTAGCAGGAGCAATGGATTTACTTTAATTAGATCCATCACGAGAGAGGACTTGAACATCCAATCCAGTTTCATATCTTCATTTCTCAGCAAGTCCTCCAGGCTTCCTCGGGAGCAGTACTCTGTCACTATGGCAAAGATGCCACAGTCAGAGAAAAAGCCCAGGAACAGATTCACATTTTCATGACGCAGATCTTTCATCTGAAACAAGACAGTGAATCACAAGAGACCAAGTCAGCCAGACATCTGCTCAGCAGCTTCTTTATATCATTAGATGTCCTTACCATTCCTGTACTCCCAAACAGTCTTTCACGCAAGGATGGGGAAGCAAACCTCTTTGCTAATTACTTTCAGCTATCCTACACTCTTTTTAAGCTTTGCTTTTCTTAGGCTATCCATTAAGACAAAGAAAGCAAGATAGGAAAAGCAAACTGAACAGAAATTTGTTTTTCTTTAGACAAGCTGGACTGGATCTTTCACTAGGACAAAATGGCTTTGCTGGAGTAAATTGAGTTCAGCGTCTGGAGTCTTGCTCCAGCTCTGGTCTGATCTGGAAAGCCATACCATGCCTGGAGGATCCAAAGTCATCCATCAGTGGTGCCTTTGGAGACATGGCCTGGTAAATTTGATATAGTTATATGCGTAAAAATGCCACTCCTATGTTAGCAGTAGCTGCCAACAACTAATGGCCTTGAATTTGGAAAAGAAATGTGTTTGCTTGTCATTTAGTAATAATAATAAAATTGAAGACTAAAAGAAAACTTCTAACAGGCGTCTTAGCTGGAGACACAAAGCAAATCCCAGAGAAATGCGCAAGCGTGTCTGTGCCACACTGTTAAGCAGTCAACAAATAACACATGAAAATAGCTACCAGGGCATCATCCTGCCCTGACACAGGCAGGGATGATTTCCTCCAAACCACTCTGCCTTCGTAGACAAGGCTACTTAGAGGACTCATTGTACATTTAGCATTGCACCAGCTTTGAAGTGTCAGGTCCAGGGTGGGGTTTTGCAAGCTTGTCAGATCTAATCGTACATGGTCCGTTCCACCAGATTTCACCGGGCAAGACTCATTGTCAGCCATGATGTGTGATTCAATGGATAAACAAGGAGAATAAAAATACCCTGCAGTCAAAAAGGTCCCCGGAGCAACCTTCCCTCCACATGCCCATCCCCTGTTCCTACCTTCCTCAAGATGCTGGTGGAGCTTTGCCGCAGATTGTGAACTGCTCCCGTCTCAAATTTTTTCAGCCACACCCAGTCTCCCTGTCCACAATACAGGTGGGTGAATGATAGAGCAAGTCTCTGAGCAACAGCTAACATTGGGACCTAGGTCTGAAATCCAGATCCTTGACTTTAAAGGTGATTGGGGATTTTCAATGTTCTTGGCAGTAGGTTCTTTCTATATTGCACCCGAATAAAAATATACTCAGGAAACCCTCAAAAAAATGGGGTGAGGCAGGACCTTCACCTGGATCAGAACTTCATACCTGGAAGGTGTATTAGTATCTGATAAACAATGATGAATTTATTAAAAAGGAAAGTAACTCTGCCCAAAGCTTTTCTCTGGCATTAATGATCCAGTTTATTTTGCTCCTTTTCAGGAAAAATTGCCATGCCATTTTTTCCAAAAGCTGTATTTTTAGGAAAGAACTATGGATGGGGTGAGTTTTCTTGGCCATTGCCTCTGCTTAAACTCCATAAGGTCCTATTAGCACAAAGGGCAATTTGATAGCCTTTATTCTGTGTATTTGGATCCTGTCTAGTAAGAAAGGTCCTTATTAGAGATGTCACCACCTAAAAGCCCTGTCTGATAAGACAGGTTCTTCTCAGTGCCTTTAGGTGGTGACATCTCTAACAGGGACCAGAGACGGCAACACTACATAGGGGTGTCGAATACCACCAATCCACATGACTCTAAGTGTCAGGGTGAGGGTTGGGGTAGAGTCACCTTAAACACTGGTAAGTCCCTGCTTGGGAGTAATTTATTTTTACCCTCAGGGTCCGTCAGCAGTATTCGTATCCAGGGATCTACTGTACTGCAGCCCAAAACTTTCTCCACTTGACCAGCTCAATGAACCGAAGCGGTGGGAGGAGGCTGCACGAGGTCCCTACCTACCTCACACAAAGCCACATTGGAGGTTTCGTGGGTGGCAGCTGCACTTTTCAAGGAAGAGGAGCGGGTTACAGATTTCAGGCTTCTGCCATCGGCTGCTACACTGTTTGCATCAGTCAGACTGTCCAAGGTCAGCCTCTGGAAGGCAAGGAAAGCAGGCGGAAGGTAGTTACCACCTTTGGATGTAAACCTTCACTCCAGCTCTGCCTCGGGCTATACATTTTACCCATGCTAGCAACCTCCCAAACTTCCCAAACTTCCCGTTTCACCTCTCTGAATACCTCTAAAAGGCTCATAAGCTTGACCCTGCCTCGAAACCCTACAGCAGGACTTTAGGTGATGGAAATGCCGTGGCTCAGGGGAGACACCAGGTATCTCTCTGAGCAAGGCACGGGGAAGCGTCTCCTCTGCCATCGGTGAGAAGCTTCTATCTGTGCCAGTGACCTAGGCAAAGGGATTGCTCCACAGCAGTCCATGTCGTTGGCATGGTCCTGGGCATGGCTCTGGCCTATGGCAAATAACACTCCCCCAGGAGATCTCCAGCTCTGGGTAGGAGCCAGCACAGGCCAGGAATAGTTTCCAATAGGTAGTTTGAATGCAGACACCTTATTTTAGAGGGTAAGATGGTTTAGCTATATGGACATGAACTATGCTACGCCACCCAACCTCAAGAACAAAGAATAAGCCCTGGCTGTTAGAATGAACACAACCAAGGGTACTGTTTTACATCATCCTAACAGCTCTGACACTTGCATGTGCATCTAATCTGAGACTCAAAAACCCTCAACATATGGGAAATTTTCTGATATGCAGGGGAAAATGAGACATGGAGAAGTTAATGACCTTCCCAGAGCTTCATGGGTATGAAAATACCACACAGCAAACCTGTCTTTGAGTGTCCCACCAGATTACTTTCACGAGTGGAAGGACTTACCTTTTTATGTAGCTCTGGGTTGATGAAGACGAGGTCATCCAAGGTCAGTATTATCTTGTTAGGTCCCCTGAATAGCTGGCTGTTCAAGATACTATGCCTGAGAGATTTGGAGAGTCACGGTTATCATTTTTAGGTAGGTAAGCAGTTTACATCACCTTTGAGTCCCCCACATCTGGCTTCCCAGCAGTATTAGGAAAATGCAGCATGCGGTGTGGCAGTGGGGATGGACATGGGTGAAAGAAGTAGACAAATCATGATGCCCTGACTTGGACTGAAATCCCTTTAGTCAAGGGTTATACAATTCACAGACTACAAAAGCTGTAATCTCAAAGGGTCTCATCACAAATAGACATCTTGAGTCAATCTGGTTACAAATATGAATCGGATGTGTATGTAATGCATACTTTGTTTTGCTTGGTTTTATTTTTCATATCTGAAATCATTCTCCATTACGAGAGAATAACAAGTTTTATTAGACCAGCCAATCTGGCTGGTGAGCAAACAGCTCTCAGGCACATCAGCCTTTCTCGAGGGCTGAAACTGAACCACGGGTAATTTGTAAAAGCTGCCTGGACACAAGTTACCATCAAAATGTGCTAGCTGAATCTCTATATTGTCGCATGGTGCAGTATGAAGCACACAGCAAGATACCCCCTTGTAATGCAAGCTCATACAGAGGGAAAAGCTACAGGGGATGAGTAGTTTGGCGTGCATGGCGTAGTGCAATGCAGCATGGAGGTCTTGGAAGCACTATTGCTGAACCAGTGCTGTTTCTCTTGTTCAGGAGTAATTAGATCAAGAAGACGACTGTGCTGATTCAGATCTACTTCTTCCAGGACCTGAGCCAGATGGGATGTCTACCACACACTGTGTAACACAGGACAAATGTGCTTCTGGCATCTCCACAGGATGCTGCTGCCCATTTTCCAAGGGATGACTCTCTGCACCCTTTGATAGGCTACCAGATTTGCAGAATAGCCGCAGGCAAGAGAGAAAATTCAGTATAGTCGTCAGACCTGCAAAGACACTATCTGTTGCTTGACTGCATCCTGATACTTGCCCAGCTTCTCCTGAATTTGCAAGGTAGAAGAGACCACAACAAGAAATGGTGCACTGTCAAGGACTACATGTTCATGGCACAGTTCAAACAGGCTTACATCCATTTCGTGCAAATCAATACGAAACATTCCAGAGTTTCATTGTTAGTTTTTAGCTGAGATTCATCTGACACTAATACCCACACATGGCCATTTTCGGGACTCAGGGAAGAAGCAGAAGTCACACCCCACCATTTTGAACCCACTATTTCAATGGACGTCAAAGTCTAACACTGAGCACAAAGCACACTACATCTATTAGGCAGTCAAAAACTCATCAAGCAGGAACGGAGAAGGGAAAGAAAAGCTCCGCATTGCCCTCAATGTCACTTTTTTTTGTTTAAGCAACTTTGTTTACACTACAGCAGATGTCTGATCTGCACACACCTAAGACTTTTCCTCATGAGGTGGGCAATAGGAATCCATTTCACAAAATATCCAAACATCACCACAATTCACTTTGCCACTACATGTACCACTCTGCGCATTTTAGATGAGCACAGACAGCTTTTTGGAGTTCAGAGGGAGCCTTGGCCACGTAAACACAGGCATCACCTGGGATGATTTTTTATAACCTTTCACTTCGTCCCAAGCCACCCAACTCATCTTCATACAACAACCTCATCACTTATGTACCTTTCACCTGTCCACCTGAAAACCTTGCTTGGTTAATCACATCCTCTCCCCCAAGCATGGAGGAAAGCACCCCTCTGCCGAAAGCAAAGCACAGAGAGTGGAGTGACTCATTTAAGGTCATGTAGCAGATCCTTGGCAGAGCCAAGACCAGAGCTCCCATGTTTGAACTCAGACCATGCTGTGGTTTAAATTTAGTTCCAGACATGCCTTTCCCTAACATAAATCATTGTCTGAGTCATGCTAGACTTTTTTTCCTTCCCTTCCAGATGGCCATACATCTTTACTCGTGACTGAGGCTTCCCAAGCACAGTCTGGTACTTATGGAACAGCTTACAAGTAGAGTAGGCAGAAAGATTGTCTTTTATTTACGTAATCGTAGAGGTTGGTGGCCAAGGAATAGAGCAGGTATTTAAAATGCGGGTGGATGGAGGCAACCTCCTCAGTGCCTGCAATTATAAGATATCAGAAGCAGCTGTGTGCTATAAGCAGGGGAGCTGTTTGGGGTGTTGTTTGCTGGGTGGCCTTATATCATCTGGGTTTGGAGGGATGATTCAGGAGTGGAGAGAAAACATGTTTTGGGATGATTTGAGAGGTAAAGCTGGATGGGACAATCCAGGAACCCTGCTCTGCTGAACTCATTGTTGCTGAGTAAATATGCCTTCTAATTTCACTCTAATTTCACTCTAATTTCAGTCACGCACCACGTAGACATCAATAATGAGAGACAGATTACTCCAGGGGCCAGATTGAAGCAGATTGGTTATGGCCATAGTGTCCTTGCCAAAGAGCAACCCATAGCAACCAGTCCATGCTGGCTCATGTCCACCTTGGATATAGAGTCGGGACACAAGTGTGACCTATGCAGTTGTTGGAAACTGTACCTCCTCCAGCAGACTACTTCGTTTGCTCCAACCATCCCATGCCCAGACCAACATATATGCAATGTGAATGACCAGAGTTCCAGTTCAAAACAGGGAGTGAATCAGCTTGGTAATAAAGAGGTATCCTAATTAATTGCTCTGAACCCTCTGAGAGATATTCTCTCTCTCTTTAGTACATGGAGAAAGTAAAGAGGGTCAGTGTAGGTGCTTCATAGGAAACATGAATATGTTAGGGACAGAAATCCAGACAAGAATGATCTAGAGTAAGATAAAGACATTTAACATGGCAGCCAACTCGATCTCCACCCCGACGTTCTCAAAGCAGATTCTTGTCTTTGGTTTGTATGGCATACTTTGCACTTCCAAAGTGATAGGCACCTTCCTAATGCTTCAGAGATACCATCCAGCTAATCCGTCCAGCAACAGGCCTCAATGTTCTTCCAAACCTGGACTGGATTAAGGGTAAAATGGCTGCTCCTGAGACCGCAGAACCAATGCCCTCAGTGCTCAAGCCACTATCTCTTAATAAAATGAAGAGATACGTGGCTGGAGAGCAAAGACCACAATCAAACCTGCTATGTGTTCACATGGTCTAAACTGCTGGCTAAAGTGCAAGGCTCCCACGGAAGCTAAAAGTGGCACCAAATCAAATATGTCCTGCAATTCTCACCTGATGAGGGAAGCCAGGCCCCCAGCACAAAGCACCAGGGCAAATAGCAGCATTACTCCCAAAATCATGACTGTAGGCTCAATCCCTGTGCAAAAAGGGGAAAAGAATCAGTGAATTAGAAAATCCCTTTGACTTAGGCAATAATATTGGAAATATCAGTCAGACCATTAGACTACAAATTCAAATATTCAGCCAGGAGAATGCTAGAAGACAGTTTTTATGCAATGTTAATTTGTGAATACACAAATACTTACTGACTTTATTTACACGAGACTGCAACTACTTTAATTATTTATTTCCATGCACTTTTTTTCTACACCAGACCTAGAGCCCTGGATCAGTGAAAAAATATTTTTTCTTCAAGTAAATAAAGACTGGACTCACAGGGAAGTATTAAGTTTTAGAGGCAGCTTCTGCAAAGTTCATAACTTTTGAACATTTGACCCTCTTCTCTCCAGGAACTGAAATGCTGAAAAATCTTCATCATGTGGTACCAAACTGACGGCCAGTGTGAGTCACCAGCCCATCTGGGATTTTTCACTCCCTGCTACGGATTTCTAACGCTGAAAAGAGCAGAAGAGAAGGAGGAGAAGGCTGATGTCTTCCTCAACGGGCCCATCAACAGAAAGTACTGGAGACACATGCTTTGCTCATGAGTGTCTTTGCTGGAGAGCTAAGGAAAGCTGACATGAGTGGATGAGCTAAATTCCAGTGGGAAGTGTTTGCTGTCTGTCTCTTCTGTCTCCTGTTTATTTCTATTTTATTCTGTCTGTGTTCAGAGATCCTTAAACACAAACAAGCATGGAGAAATTTGAGTTGATAGAAGGTTCATGACTCTAAGTCACTCTTGCACCTAAATCACAGGCCTTTTTGCAAGCTCTGAGACCTAGAGCTTCCCAGTGAAAGTTGCAGGAATTTTTGAAAATTAACGTTGTTTTCAGGAACAGACAGAGCATTTTAGCTGAAATTTGCCTGCTGGGTTTGGACTTGCTTTCTGCTTCAGACCAGGGCCCCACTCCATGCTTGTCCTCACACATACACTGGAACAAGTTGCCCAGAGAGGTGGTAGATGCCCCATCCCTGGAAACATTCAAAGTCAGGTTGGACAGGGCTTTGAGCAACCTGATCTACTGCAAGTTGTCCCTGACCATGGCAGGGAGATTGGACTTGATGACCTTTAAAGGTTCCTTCCAACCTAAACTGTTCTGTGATTCTGTGGTACTATGATTCTGTATAAGAAGTCACACTGCTTTCATGCTCCAGCCTGGAACTAGCCCTGTACACCTCCATCTGAGAAGAAATCTGGGCACAATAGAGTGGATACTTCACACCCATTTCTCCACCTGACAGACAATGTGGATGTAGATCAAGGTTTCACTCCACCAAAGTGCAGTGGAGACACAGCCAGCTTTCTCCAGGAGGTGATCACCTTGAATACAGGAATGAGCAAGACCACACCAAGCTGGCCTGGAGGCCAGGGTTTGTTCTTCATGCATAGACAAAGTCAGAGTGTTGCGGTGCCCGTAAGGGCAGGTGACGCAGTGTTCATCCCTAGGAAAGGGAGTGCCAAAGATGTGCCCCCCTCCAGAAGGACTGGGGTGAGCGTGAAGCCAGAACACACCCCGTAAAGGTCTTGCACAATACTAAATCCATGGAAAAGGAGGGACTGGATCAGCTTAGAGGCAGACTTACAGGAGACTTAGTGCTCTCGAGCTGTGGTTGCCTGCTAGGAAACTTGTTATTAAAGGGAGAATGAGCTTTGAATAGCCCAGTCCCAGGGGCATGGGTTGGTTTTCTTGCTGGACAAACAAGCAAATGCATCCTGGACAAACCAGTGATGAAGTGTAGGGGTATGAAAGTCCCATCTCACATCTGTGCATGGCCTTCTAACATTTTCAGAAAGAATCTGTAACCCAGACCACAATGTGGTAGGAATAATGTGGAGTTTGTTAATGGTCTTCTCTGTATTCAATCAGGGTTTTTTCACTGGCTCTGTCTCCTAAGATTCCTCAGGTAGCCCCCAGAGACTCTGCTGTCTGAACAGATCTCCTTTGAGAAAGAGCCTCAGAGAACTTCTTTTGCTTATTACCACTGCATTTTATAACCCAAAAGTGCTTGACCATACTTTAAAGGACGTCTAAGGCAACGTGGTACTTGAAAGGCAGTGCAGAAAACCAAGGACTAGCAAAGGGTCTCTCCCTGATCATGCCCTTTGCTTGAACTAGGGCACAGTTACACATCATGACATGAGGACTCTTTCACAGCTGGAAAACATCCAAATCCAATTTCTTTCACTGAAGCAGCATCTGATAAGCTGAAAGCAAGAGCTGGTTGGAGCACAAAATTCACTGGGGTGAACAAGAGACAGTAAAAGGACAAGAGAAGTAAAAAATAAACACCCAGATAAACAAACCCTAAGGAATAGCAGATAGCGAAAGCAGTATCAAAGACCAGAGCACTCATGTCACTGATGCATGGGCCATTGCAGGAATGATGCAAAGCCTTGAGGAAGCTCAACCAGAACTTTATAACTAATCAAAAGTGAAAGCAAGGTTATCATGGGCTCATGGGAAAGAGCAAACTTACGGCATACTTGAGGGGACTTGTGGGATTGTGTTAAACTCATTAGGGGACACTTTAAGGGGACTATGGGAGTATATGAAACTTCTTATGGGATGTTTAGAGGAAGGGAAAAAAAAATGGGGAAAGAGAGGGATGGGGATGAGCTGGGGAGGCTCAAGCGTGGGATACTGGTCACACATAAGCATCTGGTGCATTTTTCCAGCCAAACCCTGCATCTGATCATCACAATCTGTCCTACCTTCTTCTTAACCCCTCTTCCTGATTTTTTTCCTGGATGAGGGTGCTCTTTATTCTGCCTGTGTGTGACATTTGCAGACTTCAAGTCAGCTTAACCAAGGAGTAAGATAAGAGGTCCTGGAGCCTGCAACCCATGATACACCACAAATCTGGAGACCGGCTCCTGCAGAGACCAGGGGGTTTGAGAGCTGGTTATGGGGGAATTACAGGTCTGGACCACCTACCAAAGGATGCATTTGTGTGTGTGCAGGGGCTGGGGTTGTGACATGTGCTAGCAAGCTTGGAGCCTGATTAGCTGGTGCGTAACGGCTGGATCAGGCCGTTTGTGTTGTCCATGTTTCGGCAATGCTGGTTGTGGGTAGTGGTGCCTGTAAATGCATTGCTCTCCTGGAAATGTTAGTCCGCCGGTGACTGGCTGTATCTGCACTCTGTGTGTGTGTGTGTGCACACGTGTACTGGTAGCACCTGCTCAGCCCCAATCCTGGTGGATCTGGGTCAGGAACCACAGCAGCCTGGCAGCTTCACATCCAACCCCCCTCCAACCCCAACTCCGTACAAAAGCCAGACTGAGGCCTGGATTTAATTCTAGTCATAAAGTTCTGTCTCTGAAACATTAGTAACAATAATAAATTATCGCCTCACTGACAAATGCCTAGAGCTTTATTCTTTTGTAAAGGTGTGAACATAAAATCTGATCTCTCTAAAAATCAGTGGGATTTTTCCATAGACTGCAATGGGATGTTAAATTGCTACGCCGTTCCTAGTAGCAGTGCAAAGTTAGATATATGGTAGCATTATATTTGCCTCTTCTATAGCTTGTCAGCTGCTGTAAGATCAGTATATCTCCAATTTCCATGGAACGACACTGATTTAAACCAGCTATGGTTGAGCCAAGGGGAATTTTTCTCAGCTGCTGAATGAAATATTCTGTAGATGTGGTTAATTTTGTCTGTTTCAGTCATATCCTGGCACAGTAGGAGTAAATGCTTAGTATTATAAGTAAATATGTCAAGTGGAGGCTAAGTATCCTACCCTGAGATTTTGGGTTCCCTGTGGACTTCAAAACTGCACCACAGTTGCCTCAAATTAAAAATAATACGTAAAACCAGTGCCCAGTCTTGCAAACCCAGGAAGCAGCACAGATATCTCGGCCTCTAAGTCTTCGATTACCATCTCTGTTGTCTACAGTAACTCAAATTATTTTGAGTAATGCTTATCATCTTTTCTTGACGAGGTGAGCTCTGATGATCCTTAAAGCTGCATAGCTAACTGGGTAAAGAAGCTGGGGTTAACCAGGAGAGATGGTGAGAGCATCTGCTGTTGTGCAGCTCTCTTAGGCTGTCTTCAATGCAAATCCTCTTAGTGCCCTGTCCCTCAGAAGGGCAGGGACACGGTGCTGGCTGGAGTCTCTGCCATATATTGATTGCTATCAAAATAGGCAGATGTTGACTGTTAGACCTGGAAAACTCTTTCCAGTACACAACAGTGGCTACAGCCTTATTGACCTAATAAGAAATAAGAGAGTCTTGTGGATCAATAGTGGGTTCTCTGTATAGGACTCCCATTACAAACAGCATGATGACTGGTCATATTTATATGAATTTCTTGAGTTTAGGGTTTTCTCTTTGGGGTGCCCTCCCTTGGAGTAAGAGAAAAGATGGAATAAATAAGAAGCATGAACCCAGTGCCATTTGACCCTGTTTTTTTGTCTTTCTTACCTCCAGTGCAGAGAACATCTGGATCAAACCAACAGCTGGAGTCTGGCTTGGGTGGAGCTCCGCTGGGAAAGTGGATGGTCCAGCTTAGGGACTTCACGGAGTCTGAAGACATCTCCAGCAAGTGGGTTGGGAAGAGCTGGTTCCCACGACCATTTGTGTCCAGTACCACGTAATTGCTCAGCCCCTTCCCACAGTTGTCTGTCTCTATCCGGTGACTAAATCCAGGGAAACTGAAGTTTTTTGTGTGCTCAGCTATGTTAGCTCCTGAGATCCTGACTCCTTTCCTCTGAGCACTGTCTATAGCCATTGCCATGAAGTACATGGCATCATAGATTGTTCCAAAAAGTGGAGAAACCTAAAAATACAGGAGAAATTGAGGTCAGGATATACTGCTGTCAACCTCTGGTTTGAGATCTGTGGCAAAAGATGTCCCACTGGCTAAACTGTAAACTCAGGAACTGAGACACCTGAGCATTAAGGCTCACAGAGTAATGGGTCTGAAGGATCTTAGGTTGAAAGTAGCTCTGGATCGACCCAATATACGTGTGACTTTGAATATCTGTGTTTTCTTATGGTTGCTTCCCAAAATACAATTTCAAAATATTTTTAAAACCATGTAAAATTCTTTATCACGGGAAGAGCCAGGACTCTGAGCCTGATGTTCAGCTGGCATTTTATCACAGCCTGCCTCAAAGCACTGCACTAAAACATCTTCCACAAATGGAAGATCAAAGCCAGAGGCCCGCCTCCCAGGCGACCCAGGTAGGAAAAACATCATGCCCAAAGGATTGGTTCTCTCTGTTGGAGCATTGTTTATTCCTAAGGCATAAAAACCACAAAGCAGAGCCACAGCAAACCCGTTCTCTGGGGTACCAGAGCCTTTTCTCCTTGCATTGCTCCCTTCTGTGCCAGACCTGATTTAGGAACCTACAAATTTCCCCTCCCCTAAAAACACACACGGTGACTTTTGCAATCACATGGTCATTTACAGTTGGTAGGTGAAGAGACATTATAGCCATATACACTCGTGCTAAAATGAGGAGTGCCGTTGGGAGCCACAGAATTTGACATCTGTGGTGGGATTTGTTGACCAGATGTAGACACCTACAATGAAGAACCCTACACTCAATAGAGCTAGCTTGGGCTCTCATTATAGTGAAGGGAAAGAAATGAATGCTTTCAAGGCATGATTCATCTCCTAAAGTAGACATCCATGCAGATCTGATAAATCATGCCTTAAAAGTACTTATAATTTTTTGAAAGATCATAGTGAGCTTTGAGGATCAGCTCAGCTGAATCCTGCATCTCTTCACCAGTACGACAGATTCCCCAATTCTTCTTGCAATGTTTACAAGGTCACAACTGACTTGTTTTTTTATAGGCTGCTGGTGACATTTAGACAATTGTGCTGACAACAAATAACTTTGACTACAGTGCTGAACAGAATGAGGCAACGATGACCCTAAGCATTTGCCTCTAGAAGCATCCGGTATTTCGTTTGTCTGTTGCATCCCCCCAAATCCTCAGGCATGTGGACATCTTATTCTGGTGCCTTAAAACCTCCACGGACTCTATCCACCTTAGGAAACACCTCTGCAGCTTGGGCCTACTGCAGTTAGCACGCAGCAAACCAAATCTGAGAGCCTCAGAAACAACCCCTTTCTCTTGAATTCCCAGCATGGTCCTGCAGTTGAACTAACTGCGTTAGATTGCCAGACATTCAGGAGAAATATGCTTTCCAAAAAAATGCAGACCACATCCAAATTTCACCGTATTTTTCTCAAAATAAAAGCATACAGTCTGGATTCTCTCTCACCTGTGTTTTCTCTATAACTATTGCTTGTGACATGTCTCCCATTACCAGGTCCCAGAAAAGCCTGAGAGAAAGAGTATTTACCTGGGTGGCTTCCAAATCCCTGGTTATTTCACCACTTTCTTTAGCTTCCCTGAATGCATCATAGAAAGTTCTTTCTCCAGACTCCAGTGTGATAGTCAGCACAGCATCATATGCTTCCTGGAGCTTGCTGTCATTATCAAAGATGTTGAATGAATTGTTTTGGTAAGGAAGACTGTACAGTAAAGTGTCGTATGGAACAAAGACGTATCTTCCATCTGCTAGTCCCATTTCCAGAGCTTTTCTGAGTAAGGTGGCCTGTTCCTCCCCTCCAATGAGCACAGAATGCATGCACAGGAGTATAACTGAAACACAAGGATTGCGGACAATGTTGTTAATCCATCTGGAGTTTTCAACACCAAATAGCTCCCTCTCCCCCAATAAAAGAGCTGACTGAACTGCTCTATCAGGTCAGACTCTAGTGGTCCCCCACCAAAGTTATGTGCTGAGGAAATTGGGAGCTACATCAGTTTTGTTCAACTTCTGGAGGTCTGCAACATCTAGCAAAGGAGGCTGTGAGCATTACCCATTCCCGGAGCCATACAGGAGGAGTGGAGAGAAATTTTGACAAAAGTGCGTGATGGGCTAACATGATGGGTAGTCATGGTCGTTGTTGTCATTGACTGAGAGACATGAGCTTTCCCTTCTTGTGCCCTGACCTGACAGACACCACATGGTCATTAGCAGTGCCCAAGCTCCACCCATTCACCCTGTCACCATAAATACAGATTTTAGCTTGGGCACTGTGTTGTGTTGCAACATCTGGTCCATGCCTGTGTCTTTGCCTGCAAAATGCCATCGGGCCAATGTCCCCATGCCCGGTGGGGAGATCTGAAATACAGGTATATCTGTTTAACAGGCTTTCCACAGTGCTCACTGGCCCTTCATGAAAGGAAGCACTCCTGGTCTTTCATCCAAGACAGCATTTCAAAACTCAGTCAGTGAGAGAAGCAAAGTAGGGCAATGATGGGAAGGAAAGTTGCCAAGGAGACCTGCCTGCTACTAAACCAGGAGGGAGCAGGATCTCTAGAGTAGCTGTGGTCTCTCCTTAGGAGAAAAAGTATCCTCGGCAAAGTAGAAGCTGAAGTGAACAAGAGCATTTTCAGGTTGCTGAATTACAGGAAAGAAACGGGTATTTCTTGTGCGGGTGATTCATCCCATGCTATAGCAGAGAGCTTAAGCTGGTCAGATGAATCATGTTTGAAGAGGGACTGGTTCTCTCCATTGGTTATGAAAGGAGCCCATCATCTCTAACTCACATGGAGAGCTGTGTTGGTGATGAGATGAACCCACCCAAGGTGGATTTGATCTCAAGCATAGAATTGAGCACTGATAAAACTCCAAGTTAGAAAACATCTTGCTGCCCTTGTTAGTCTTTGGTATAAAAGTCAAAGTCTTCATTTAAATGCATCCTCATCTGGATTCACAGTGCTGACTGCAGAGGTGTACATCCAGGATCAGAGCTCCATCACAGACTTCATAACAAGGCTCTGAACCAGAAAAACATGACTCTTTCTCCACATTTTCTCAAGAGAAAAAAGATCATTCTTTACTACATGCTGTACAGCAACAAGGGCCCTTCCACTGCTTTAGTATGTGGTGTATAACACTGGATTTCACTTCTGATACCTTCATTGAATCCAGGTAGCAAGGACACAGCATCAAAGCATGAGATTTTTGATAATCCATAATCCAAAACACCATAAATATAAAACCTTCCTATAAACCCCTCTTTACACTTAACAGGGTCAAGCACAGACACCCGTCTACTAAACATTATCTTTTCAGACAAGCTGGACCCAATCTTTCATGTTGTAGAAGACTATTGTGCCCTATCTCCATCACATACAAAATGCCCAGCATTCTTTTATGTGAAGCCCTGGCTCCATTAGGGTCAGAGATAAAATTCTGCTTGACTTAAATTACTTCAAAAATTCATTCTCTAAGCTATGCCCATTGGATAACAATGCAGTCCTACCCTGGAGAAAATAAATTAAAAAAAAAAGGAACGAGACTCAAAGCACTTACTTCTAATGCCGTCAACTTCTTTAATCTCATTCCAAGTGTCTTCAATGCCTTTTTCTCCTTTACGCATGGATGTAACAATGCCTACAGGAAGCCCCTGGTTCCTGAGTGCACTCGCTAACTTGTTGGCTGTGTCCATCCAAATATCCTCATTAGAAGCAATGATGCCAACATGAGCCCAGTTAAAATATTTCATTATTGTAAACAAAACTCGGGTTGGAGAGGGCAGGGTCCTTGCAAATGTAGGGTGGTGGATGGTGGAATCCAGTTTATAATTGATGCACGTCCATGAGAAGATGGCTTTATTCCAGTTTTCCCCTAAAAGTGTAGCCACCTCACAGAAGCCAGGGTTCAGAGGGCCTATGAAAGCTGAGGAAAGCTTTCCAAAGTCAGTGAATCTAACCAGAGCTCTTGATGTCTCACATTCTTCTTGCAGGACCACATAATCCAGCCTGTGGCCAAGATCTAGTGAAGGATCTTGGCTTATTCGTCCCACTGCTAACCTGGCAGCCACGTGGGGAAAGGCTTTGGAAAAGAAGGGGTCACAGTTCCAGGGTCCAAGCAGTCCAATTTTAAAAACAGAACAATGTCCTGGAGAGCAAAGTAGGATTATTCCCAATAGCAGCCACCAGAGAGCCTGGAAAAATGTCTTGAATGAATTTCCAGTGCTGAACTGATGCAATCTAATGTGCCTTGACAGCACCCAGAACAAGCTGTTAGGACGCAGTAGGAGAAATGACATTGTTTTATAGGTGGGTAGATCTGCGCCGAGTTCTTCAGGAAGCCAGGCAGTGCATCACCAGCTGCTGGAAGAAAAGTAGATTACATTTGCCTTCGTGTATACGTATTTGTTCGGCGCATGTAGATACAGCTGAGTCAGCCCAAATTACACAACAGTTCTCAAGGTGCAAGTCTATGAGGTACCAAACCCCTGCACAGACACGTGGACATGCACCACACAAGCCATTGCACCACGCAGACAAGTGTCAGTCAGACATACCATAGCCCTTAAATGCACACTTAAATAAACATTTTAAAATGCTTTGCAATGTGTTCTGAAACCAAGCAGTGAAGAGCGAGTCTGCTTTGTTTGCATCCATAAACACAACCTATGGACATACTATGTCTCTGATTCTTCGGAAAGATAATTCCCAAATCACACAGACAAACATGATACAAGAAAATAAAAAGGTGAAACGCACTAAGCCAGCAACTTTTGCCAATCCAAAATCCTCAGTGAGTTTTGAATATGAATCAGAGCCCATACAAACATAAATATACACACACACACGTATAGACCTATATATACATATACTTAGAGATAACATATGTATGTGCATATGATTTTAAAACTTTCTGAAAAGATTTTTCAAGGACAACTAATGGCAGAGACTCTTAAACCTGGCAAAATGAAAAGTGGATAAACAGGTAATCACAAAATGAGGGAAAAGGAGGATTATGAATTTACATAAAGAACTGTTCAACAATGTCAGGGCAAAAGCTTTGTGTTCACTCTTGGCTTAAAATATTCTTGGCTAAAGACTAGGAGCCATAGGTTTATATGGGAATAACAACCTCACCCTTCCCAGCCAGGCACAGAAATCGCAAACCCACAACAGTCTCCCCGCCATCCGCAGTGTCACCCCGCGGCTTAGAAAATTTGCTGATCCAAGCAGGTTTGTGCTCTAAAAATAGCAGGCCCCTTGCACCAGCTTACCTGTTCATCACTGGAGAAGTATTTTTATCCTGGATCCTCAGCCACCGAGATACGCAACGCAGAGCACCGCAATGCAGCATGTGTTGTAAATGCACCTGCAGGTCCTCTAGCCTGATGGGGAGAGACCTCCAGAAGGAGCCACCCACCAGCGGAGCAGCTTCTCACCGGTGGTAGTGGCTATCCTCGGACATGGGTCCCGCCTCAAGGATAGGCAACGCATGGTCAGCCTCCCTTGCAAGTGCGCTTGGGTGCCCACCTCCTTCAACTTCTTGCTTGCATGGGCCACTCCAACTGGGTGGGTGCTCTGGGACCCTCCACGTCATGTCAAAAGCTTCCTATGTCCCTTTTGGTGAGGGCCATCCTTCTCCTTCAGGGTTTCACAACCTGTGGTACATCCCCTCAAGCCCTTTGTCCCTCAATGAAGGTCTTGCAGAGCTCCAAGGCTGCCTCGCTCTGAACTGCCTCAGTGCAGAGAGGTACTCATATCTAACTTAGTCATTGTAGGGATGGCATCTTAAAGCTCTGCCCTTGGATTAGTGGGATTTAGCTCCCGGGATCTGCCCCTGCAGAACAGCTCCTTAACTCTCTGCGCACCGCAGAAGGGATAGCTCCTCTTCTGCCCTTGTGTTGGGTTTGCGTGGCAAGGTTTTGGTAGTGGGGGGGCTACAGGGGTGGCTTCTGTGAGAAGCGGCTAGAAGTTTCCCCCAGGTCCAACAGAGCCAACGCCCGCTGGCTCCAAGACGGACCCACCACCGGCCAAGGCTGAGCCCATCAGCGACGGGGG
>NW_009204930.1:28387-42226 GCF_000690835.1 Fulmarus glacialis
CCGGCTGGCCCCCTGCAGCACATGGAGGTCCATGGTGGAGCAGATATCCACCTGCAGCCCGTGGACGACCCCACGCCGGAGCAGGGGGATGCCCGAAGGAGGCAGTGACCCCATGGAGAACCTGCACTGGAGCAGGCTCCTGGCAGGACCTGTGGAGAGAGAAGCCCACGCTGGAGCAGGTTTGCTGGCAGGACTTGTGACCCTGTGGGGGACCCACGCTGGAGCAGTCTGTTCCTGAAGGACTGCACCCCGTGGAGTAATGGTCTAGAGGGAACCATTTGTAATTCAACCTTTTAGCAGCATTAACTTCAAATACATCATATAAATTACACACGTCTCATTGGTGTGTGTTCAGGAGCAGTTCTCTCTTTATGACTAATGATTATGGGAAGCCACAAAGTCTTTCAGATGCAATGGGGAGAGCAGCTCCCTCCATTCATTTAATTAATTTCCTTCCATTCATTCATTTCCTTGCACGGCCCAGATCTGGGAAGGTTCCTGGACACGTGCTTCCTTGAAAACTGGTACAGCTCAAGATGGTTACCAGGAATTACCAAATAGCTTCGCATTTGGAAAGTGCCTAAAAGACACCCTAACGTCAAGCCTAAACTGAGAACGCTGCTTTGTATGCTACTAGTGCATTAGGTTTTGACACAGGGTTTTGATCAAAACATGAAATTAAACAGTTTTTGCAGCTAGGAGTCTGATTTTTTTGAACTGAACTTAAAAGTTTGATTTATCTGTATACAAATATACCTACATCTCTATCCATATATCATATGCTCACTGCTATCTCATTTCTTTTGGTATCAACAACGGTACTGCACAGTCTAATTTCACTCAGAGTCAGCAGTTTGAAAGTCTCCTGGAGTAGCTCCAGTGATTCCTTTCTAGGGGATGTTTATAGCATTAAAATCTCCTGTGTTGAAAAAAATGTGGATCAGGCACCCAACAATGAGAGATTAAAAAATAATCGACTTGGAGCTCTATTTATCAGCGTAATTATTCTGACCCTTAACAATTAATATTTTTCCATAGCCAAGTGGGTTGAAATCTTTATCACTTTCTCCTTTTTCTTCTGCTTCTTGTTTGCCAGTGAAAGAAAAGACCTTCCTGCAATCAAATAATACCAGCGGCAGGAATCCACCCTCCATAGGAAAAGCTGGTTATCCCAAATAGCTCTGCCACGTCTGTGGGTATCCAGGACTGGGAATAACACTCCTACCTTTGCAAAACAAGCTCAGGTCCTGGCACTGCCTGACTTGCCTCATAAACAAGCAAGGTAAATCATACACCTGAGGCAAAAAAAAAAAAAAGTTTTTAAGGTAATTCATCTGGCTGGAATTAAAGTTTAAGACCTTGCGTATGCCTCCAAACCTCGCTTTTTTCTCAGATCTTAAGCTCTTCATTACTGCAACAACCACATCACAGAGTGAAGGTTTCTTTGCAATGCTGTGTTATTTGCACACCATCAGATCAATCCCCAACACTCTTCCGTACTCACTGGCGCGAGTGAGAGATGCGCGCGTTCACCCAGCCATAACGTTTCCCGTGGGAAGGTTCAGCCACAGCTGTATGGCTTTGCTTTAAATTTTTAGAGCAGAAGAGGGTGCTCTAATCTCTCTCTCTGACCTCCCACATCAGCCTGGCCAAACAGCTCCCAGGAGCTGCTGCTGCTCCGAGCTCTTCAAGCATCCTGGAAATGAAATGCGTTTTCTAATGAATTATACCAGAGGGTACCGCTGAATAAAGCTGATTTCTCTGGAAACCCGCTGCAGCCAACAGAGAGAGACAGGGAAAAGCCTCGTCTCCTGTTCTGACTCTCCCTGCAGAAAAGTCTCGTATCTCCACTGATTATAGAGAAAATCGAGGGCGAGCAGCATGGCAAAGCTCACGTTAGCCTTTCTTCGCGTTCTCCGAGTCTTAATTAAAAGCTCTAGCCTTGGAGGATCTACCAGGTTCCCATGTCTATTATTCCAACTGTTAATTACCCTCAACATTAAAAATACCCACTTAACGTCTAGTGTGTCTGGCTTCAGATTCCTGCAACTGGCTCTCACTCCACCTTTGCCTGTGAAACAAAAAACCAAGAAGCATAATAAATATCACCGTCCTGTAGACATGTGCACACCATAATGAGCTCACATCTTAGTCATGTTGTGAGCAAAATAAATAAACAGCTCCTTAAGGCTTTTGCCATAGAGCATGCTTTCAGGATTTCATCCTTGTAACACTCTTTTGACATTCGTTTTTAATTTTCCTTCTCTTTGCTAAATTAAAAACAGTCTCCACTGTGAGAGTAAGCCTCACTCCTTAATGCTGAATATAGAGCTGATGGCATCTTTTATCACCTACTTGATTTTTCTCCACTTTAGTTCTATAGCTCAGATGAACACAGTTGCAGCATCACTGTTTTCAAGCCCATCTCTGCTTTCCTTAATGCAAACATCTGCCTTGGAAGTGTGGTATGAATTCTTTGTTCCCAGATGTATACAAACCCGTCTGGTTTTACTTTAGTGGATGCTTTTCAAATATGTCCATTGAGTGAGAGGTCTGGACCAATCTGCAAGTTTTATGAATAATGATTTTTCTGTTTCTTCCAGATAATGTGATACAGTTATTGAACAGCGCTGGAAAAAATGAGATCCCAGAGGCTCCACTAGAAAACACTACCAGAGGAGGCTCCTCATCTACTATTTTATTTCAAAATATCAATTAATCATTTTTTATTTCCTTATAACACGGACACACTGACTATGTAGCACTAATTTCCTCTCTCGATATCACCTTCAGTAGGATGACAACTTGTAGGGGTTTAAGAAGACAATGACACCACTTGACTTTATATGCCAGACTTGTGACTCCATCACAAAAATTATGTAAAGTCAGACTGACAAGATTTATTACCGCTCCAGCCTCATTGCCTGGCATTAGTTAACCTCCATTCTTTAATTCTTTACAAGTTCGTCTCTATTTTGTCCTTTCCATGACTTTGAGTAAGCTTGATGTCAACCCAATCCGACATCAGTTTCTTGGCCATGCAGCACGGGAAGAGTTCCATGTCCCATGGTTTTGGCGGGGCTGTTTTTTTTGGGAGGGAGTGTCCTGCTGTGCCATATTATCCTGTTTTCAAGTTGCAGTCCAGCATGTGGAATCCCTTTTTTTCCAGATTATCTAGTTTGCATCAGAGCTGCTGTATGTCTTTGCATCAGAGCAGCTATATGTCAGCTCTGAAGAGTCCTGTAGGGTCAGGTTCAAGTGGCCCCACTTCTTTCCCCAAATGGCTAGATTTATTTGATTTTCTTGGAAGCTGATTTTGTAGCCTGTGAAATCTGAAATCTCTGGCACTGGCATTAGTGGAATATATGACGTTGCAGGTAGTTTGGATAGTCAATATTAGAGCTGGCAGGAAACAGTCTCATAACACCGGATGAGGTATTTAGACATGTATTTATTTAGGCATCAAAACCTGAGTGTTTAATTTGACAGCCTCGTCTCCAGAAGCTCATTACATAGCAATACATAGAGAAACACTCCTCTTCCAGGGGACATTTCCAAACCTCTTAGAATCCAGCTATGATTCAACCTAAGAAGTGGCTACTGTTCATCATTTTCTTTACATGAGGCTTAGTGAAGCCGGATTTTTAATAAGCGAGTTAAAGCCAGGTACTGAAGGAGATGGAGTGTCTCATGTGGTGTTAACTGAAAAAGCACTTGCCCAACATGTCTAAAATGTTTTTCTTGAAATACGTCAGATTCAAAAAAACTTCAGACATGTCTGGATCGATGTCTGGAGACCTTAGAAATTGCCAGGTGTCTTATCTGGGAATAAAGATATGAAGCAGGTCTGTCTCATAGGCAAAGAAGCTGAAAGTGGATGAGTGTTTGATATATGCTTTGCAAGCCTGGCCCACATGGAGAAGCCTGGAAATGAGCCACAGCAGCTCAGTGACAAAGGCGATTTCATTGATGCCCTTAACAGAAAAACTGAGGGGAACAGCAAACCCACCCGGCACTTGCAGAGTTCAGGAAGCTTGTAGTTCCCTGGATATTTAAAAAATAAATTGCTTCATCGCAGTGCGGCCAAGAAAACAAAAAGAAAAAAAAAATCACACTAAATCTTCTGGCAGACAAAGAATGATGGGTTTTGGCCAACCCTGTGCATGGTGAACGGTAACAAGACTTCCAAATGCGTCAATGGACTCATGAATGGCTGGCTGACGTTTTGCATGATGACTTACCCTATGCTATGTTGCAAACTTTCCCGCAACCACATAACCTCACTGGAGCGTTCATCAGATCCTGCCAGATCTGATAAATGGCATTTATCCCTAAAATAAAGCTTGAACATGACACTGAGTTGCATTTCCTTTACACCAAGACTTTACAAACCCATGGAGGAAATGATCCCAGAACATCTTCTGTCCCAATAGGTCTCTCCTAGCCTCTGGCATCTTTGGCAGCTTGAAGAAAATAGCCAGTTTTACAATCTTATCTAAACATCTGAACTTTCAAATGTTTGCTGGAGAGACTTTACCTTGGATACTGAACCACACAGCACAGGCCTATCACAATATATACCTTTGTCCCCTGTTATCAGGCTACCCAAACATCTAGCCAATATTTGGTAGTAGAACAGCATCATTAGCATCATTTAAAGGTTTAGAAACTGAGGACACACAAAGTCTAGCTATCTAGCCTAGGCTGCATAGGAAATGCATGTACTAGTCCCATGTTCTTTTATGTTCTTTTTAGTGTGGGATGAAACAAGACCCAAGAGGTATGTTGCCTCTGTTATAACAGTAGACTTCTATCATGTAGGGCTTAGGCCAGCAAGGTAAAGTCTCTGCATGACCTGCCAGATGTTAGAGAGGAGATCATACCAGAGCAGAGAAAGAAACCACCCCAGGCTCTGAGCTGCATGTCCATGCAGCCCTAAATCACTTCTCTGGCAGCATCTGGGCTCCCTGACACCCATCTTCTACTGCATAAGAGCTCTCCTGTCGCAACACGCTTTCTTAATTTACCAGCAGCATATGCAATATTTTCTTCTATCCCCATTTTCTAACACCACGTCATCCATAATGCGGAGTTACAGAAAATAAATAAATAAACAAACAAGCTAATTAATTAATATGGAACATGAGTTAGGTATGAACTTTTCTGGGTAGGTGGAAGGTCTCAGCAGGCAGCAGCCTCCAGCAACCTCATGGCTTCATCTCTCCTGCTTCAGTTACATCTATAAATATATAGATATATTTAGTTATATATACATATATATCTCCTCTGGGCTGCTCTGGCAGTGTCTGGCAGCTCCTTTGCGTTGCAGCGTGGCAGGAGAGTCCCCGCCTGGCTGCAGTCTGGCTCTGCTGACTCCCTGCAAAGCCCTCTCCCATGGAAAGCCCATGGTCTGCCCGAGCCTTCCCACTAATCCCCTCCGTGCCCACGGGGTTGGGCAAGTGTCTGCTCAATTTACTGGTAATTAACTGGCCCTATTTCAGACTGGCAGAAAAGCTAATCTGTAGGAATTTCTACTGGTGTTTTTTAAAACTGTATTTAAAGCCTTTCTGAGGACCCTCTCTGAAGGAAATATTTTGATTTCACTTCATTTCCAGAGCCTGCACAAAACTTAACGAGGGTCAGAGCACACCTACTGTTTAGTGCCCTTTAATTTTCACTCATAAAGACAACCCTTGAGATGACTATTTCCAAGGGACATTCGAACCACACGGGCTGTTGCAGATGGTTATTTTGTAGTGCTGCTCAAACTCAGTTAACCCAGCTAGAGTGACACATCTGTTAAACACACGCTTTAACTCTTCAGTAAAGCTAAGACCAGAGATAACAGAGCAAAACACCCCCAGCGACTCTTTTTCTCTGCCTCCTGGGGGTATAGAAACAATCAGTCCTAACTGCCACCCAGCCATCAAATAACCAGCAATACCTGCAATTCAACTAACCACAGGTGGGGAAAAAAAAATAAAATAATCAATTGCTCTTATCTATCTTCATGCCAACCGTGTGATTTTTTTTTTTTTTTTAAGAGGAATTATATTTTAATGAAGACGTTGACAGAAGCAAGACAAAGGATAAATCCCAGTGTAAACATGACCGTATTTCAAACCCAGAGTCTACAGGAATCCCAAACAAGCCCCCAGCTATTAATCCCTTCATCCGAAACACGCACATCCAGGCTAACACCTCGCTAAGTCCCCATTATCTGTTGCTGCACAGTATGGTACGCTACAGCAGGACAAGTGTGGCATGCCCTCAGAGAGAGGGAGAGAAAAAACAGATCGAAACTACCGGTGAAAATAAGCACTGACCCAGAAGACATTTTTAAATAGCAGCAGCCTGCTGTGTCCTGGTACAGCTTTTCAGGGTGGCCATCACGAAGGGTCCCTTCCAGAGCGGTGAGAGAAATAAACAGCGTGTTCCTCACGGAAAAGGAAATCCTTCAGAGAACTTTAACTTTCAAAGTACATCTGTGGCCAAAGAGCCGGAGCGTTAGCAGTTGGGGATCAGCACGGCATTGCTGCGCTTCGTGGAGCAATTTATTTCAGCCGGGATGAACAGAGGAAGAGTCCCAAGAGCTGCAGCTCAGCTCTTCTGGTGCCCATTTAAGGGAATTGATAATATCTTTGTCTCTTTGGGTGTGAAAGTATCTCTGCTGATTAAAATTCCCTGAAGACCTACATCTCCTAAGCTGATAACGATAAGCCTCTCAGGCTGACTGTGTGTTGCTCTGTCACCTCCGGTGCTGCTGTGGATGGGTAGCAGACACGAGGCACAGGTAGTCATCGCTGATAGCTCTGCAAGCCAGAACGGAAATCTTGGATGCTCAGAGCCACGGGACAAAAAAGCAAAAGCAACATCCAGGTCTGGGGAAGCAGCAAATCTGCTGCTCTGGGAACCACCTGGCTTGCCTATGGCCAGGCCAGGCTGCATGAAGGTCTGCAGGGATCTGTAGAACGAGCTGTAGGCAGACTTATCAGAGCGGGGTCAGGAAAGCCCCTTCCTAAACTGTCCTTGGCTCTGATGGGCTAGTCCTGACTTTCCATCGTTCCAGCTTCATTGCCCTTTGCTCCCCATTGGAGACGAAGAAGTCCCTCATCTCAGCCCAGATTCCAACCCTGGCCAGGCCAGTTCTCATTTGACCTTTCAAATTGATGTCAGGGTGGCTCTGTGAGGCTTGCAGTGCTCAAAGGCAGGCAAAACAGAGAGGTCTGGTGAGAAACCACTCCCCCAGGTTCTAGGACTGCCTCCTTCTCAGATGGTTTTCGTCGGGGTATGGCTATGGGGAGGGTAGCTTGCCTTTTCCTACTAGCACTGCCGGCTTCATGCTGTGAAAAAGAGACTTGCCTCCTTTCTTCTATCACTTTACCTTCTGCAGCTGTCACTAAAGCAGACCATGTAGTCTTATACAATAAGACATTGGAGCCTGGGATACCTTCTCCTGTGTTTTAAAGAGCACAAAACACTTGCAAGTCTGCATCTGGATCAGCATCACCGTGAGTGACTGAAATACTGAGTAGATAATGCAGCAGGTGCAGCAAAGAGCTGTCACTTCTGCTTCTTCCCTAAGACCACAGACATACGTGCAAACCATGTTTTACCCCATATTGAGCAATTTACGCTGTTTTTCCTGAGCACTAGTCTGTTTAGATGAGGATCTGCCAAAAGATTTCATATCTGGCTGACCGGCGGGGAGGATCTCAAGGAGTAGTGTAAATATGCCGTCAGGTATTCAGCTGATGGAGTGAAGATATTCATCCACAGCAGTGTCAAACTCTGGTTCTGGTCCCATCCCAACCTCTAGGCATTATCTTTTGGGTGAAAAGGCCAAGGAGGAATTATTTTGGGCCAGGAGGAACCTCCATACAGTAAAGCACATAAGGATACGCTTAACTGTAAGAATCAAATTTTGCACATTAGCTCAGCTCCATGTATTGGAGCTGGGCTGGAAAAGGCTCCAGCTATCTTCCTGGGGTTTTCTGGTGGCTATTCTAGTTTCTGAAAGCTCCTGTGCCATGAGATGCAACAGAGATGGGTATGGGGGTGTGATGCGAGCAGAGTAACTTGCGTGTTCTTCAGGGGATACCAAGGCAGGTCCAAAGAGGTGGAGGGTACTCCAGGAGGTGGGAGAAGTGGTTTCAGGATTTCCTGCTTTGTCACAGACTTTGTAAGACCATAGGCAAATCATTTCACCCACACAGGAAAGATAAGAAGCCTGGCTGCAAGACTTTAAAAGGGGAGGTATGAGTCAGGTTTGAGCAAACCACCATGTACCAATTGACAGGCTCTTCTTCCCATCCTTCATCTCTGTTTCTTCTTCCTCCTTGTGTTCACCACCCTCTCACCACCATAGGCAGAAGGACACTCAGCCGAAATTTCCTGGTCCTCCTGCCATCCTCAGGTTCTGGCTGCTTTGCCAAGACCCTGACATGGAGGAAGTTAGAGCAAACCCAGCACGTCTATGACTTGCAGCGAGCTGTCCTACATGTTTCTGCAGGTCACAGAACCGGGGGCACATGACACATTGGACCTTCCCTTTCATCTCAGCTGGCCTCAAGCAGCACAGCGGGTGCCAAAAATGGCTATGACACTGGGGGGCTTATTTGTCTCCCCTCTTCCTTGGTTCTTCAAGGAGAAGATCAAAACAACCTGACATCTGGTTGCACTTCACTGCCGCGCTGGCTTATGTCATGTCTTTCTTCCACAGCCTTTATTTTCTTTATTAATCACCCCTGAGCCAACAGAGCTGACACATGCTCTGCTCATGCTCCACGTAGCCCACGAGAGAGCGCTCCCTCGCTGGTAGACCGCACACTTTTCCAACTGGTTAGGCTGGAAAACAACTCAGCTGGGGTAGCTTGGTCCCTGGGCTGCGCTCTAATCCCCTGCTTACACCCAAATCCCACCAAAGTCAGCTCCCTGGGAATCAGACACGATGCATCAGCATCTGGTCTGTCAGAGGTTTGTTTTTTTTTCCCCCAGGAAAGAGATTTCTGCAGGACACAAGCACTTGCAAGCAAAACAGGAGAGCACGACAAGAAGGTTTCTCTTCTCCCAGCCACACATTTTACCGAGTGCAAGTGTGATTTGCCAGTTCATCATCCGGACTAAACTATCACCAGCAGGATTTTGATCCTTAGAACAAGCTGAAATCAGTGCTGGTAAAATACATTTCATTACCCTCAGCTTTTCTTTTCATATTCGGGGACCTCCTTGGGACCAAAAGAGCCTTGGTTGTTCCACTAAGTCACTGAGCACAGTTTGTCTCTCCAATTAAGCAGTGAGCTGCTCTGGAGAGAAGAGTGGTGAGTCTCTCTCAACGCCTCATTTTAATTAAGTTTCCCTCGTGGTGAACGTCTGAGGATGACAGACGGTTCAGAGGACTCCCCAAATGCCAGACTTATAACCACTCCTGATTTTATGTTATCCTGAGTTTTTTTTCTGCTCAGATGATCACTGGGTCTCATTGAGCCATGTGCGTAAGAGTCGTCGCGCTAATGAGCAAGTCAGAGCTGCAGCCCCCCACTTACCGCACCCCGCAGCTGCAAAGTAATGCTATAAAACCACTTAATGAAGCGTGATGCCTGAAAAACACCCAGCTCGTTCCTCCAGGGAATGGAAATGCCCTCAGCCATGATTAAAATGATGCTCGGACCCGGTGGCGGGGGGGAAGGATGGTGTTGCCTGCCTGGTGCGCTGTGTCCCTTGCACATTGCTCTGTGTTGAATAGCAGTGGAGCCTGTGGTTGATCCACCATCCTGCTGCATTGGGAGAGGGGAAGAAAGGTTGTCCTCTCCAGAGCAGTGGGGCCAAGACATTGCAGATGGCAAGGTGAAGCCCCTGCTTTAAAACTGGGGGAGCTGAGTGGCCCAGCACCCCAGCAGTGAGGCTGAGGGCTGGCCCAGAGAGTGGTCTCTTTGGATAAACAGCAATGGACATTGGGTGAGACGCTGCATCCTCCAAAGATGTCTTGGACATTGAGTTTGTCCCTTCTTTCCTGACATCCTTTGAAACTTCCTTTCCTCCCAGCACAGCCCTTCAGCTGTAAGAAATCCCTTCCCAGCTGTGCCTGGTGGCAGACGCATCCCCTGCGGTGGCACTGGTGTGGGCCTGAGCCCTCCAGCTGATGCCAGGACATGTTTCCATGTCCACGGGGTACCCAAGCTCCTGTGGCACTTAGTGTTATTGGAGCCATCAGGGAGCCTGGAAAGTAACTCAGCTCCCCCTAAAATATCTGAGCAGCTGAACAGCTCCATTCAGCTGCACCTCCAGGTATATAATGACATATATGATGTCCTCTGGGTCTAACACAGCAGTGTGGCGTGCCTTATGTAGGAGTTACATGCTCTGCTGGAGCTGCAATGTCCTAGGCCATCTCCTCTTTCACTAAATACCCAAGTGTGGTCACACAAATCAGCCCTACCTCATTCCCTAATGTCCTCTGATGTCCCCAAGATGTCCCACCTGGTCGCCTATTGACTCTTCAAAAAAGGTAGAGGTCTCCCATAGGCTGTGTCATACCTATCATCAGCCCTGTGCAGATGTCTCAGATACTCCAGGGCACCTCGAACGACGCAAGGTGCCCCTGCTCGAGTGGCTGGTCTGAACCCAGATGTTCTCTTTCCCCTCTTCCAGCCTGTTAAGAGGCAAGATCCAGGCCAATGGCTGAGATGACCAAATCTCTCGGGAGCCTGGAAGTGCCCTGCGTGCCTACAAACTGATGGTCGAGCGGCATCTCATTTTAGTGTGAATTATACAGCACCAGCGGCTGACAGCCTCTGCAGAGCAGACTGGTGGTCTCCATCCAACTGCTAGTGGCCAGACGTCCACATCGTTAGCGCTGTAATTGGCAACCCTAGGAGACAGCTGAGCAGGCTGTGGAGATGAGCTACGGGCTTGTCACTCTTCATTAGTGAGGAGAGGAGGGGGAGAACAGGCAGTTTATCCCACCACTGGTCCTGGTAGGTAGGAGGGGAAGGAGTTGGGTGTTTCACACCAAGGAGAGGGAACATTGATCTGCCCAACGAAAGATTACCCACTACCATTGCTCTGTTTTGCATGCGCCAGCAATAGGGCAGTGACCGGAGAGGACCAGTGAGGTTTGGGACTGGGAAGGGTGGGATGGGAGAGAAACTGGTCAGAGAGGAAAACCACCTAGGAGGAGCGTGGTCAAATGCAGTGGACAGGCACAGTGGACAGGACAGGAGATGCAAGAAGAGAGCAGACAAGCACAGCCTTGAAGGGGAAGACTAGAGAGATGGCTCAGCTCTGGATAGTCCTCCCTTTGCTGTGGCCACAGCGCAGATGGGACATGACAAAGCCTGTGGGTCCCCGTGCACTGGGATGCTCAGCCTGCCATCCTGCCGGGGAGAGTGACCAGCCACAATCCTCATATCCCAACATAAATACTAAATTCCCAGGACCAGGGGTATAAATGAGAGGTTCTTTCTGCAAATTACAGCTGTGAGCAGCCCGGCTATGTTTCAGGGGGATCATCTTCAGATTTTACTAAAACCACTGTGGAAAAAAAAAAAGAGGGGGAAAAATGCTAATTGCTGAGTTTTGGATGGCACGGGGTTGGACACTGAGGGAACTAGTTTAATTTCCCGCTCGTACAGTGCATTATTTTGTCCTTTCAAAGCTGAGGGCCCTGCGTGTGCATGGTAATCGGTGTTCAGTTACTGCTCTACGGCGCGGGGCTGAGATAGGATAGCTGCCCAGAAAGAGGGGGTTTAAAAGGAAGCTCTCACTGCACCCCATCTTAAGTGGATGGGAGCTAACAGGAGGGATGCCACCACAAATTAATCCCCCTGAGATGGTGCCTCCAGGTCCAAGTATACACAGGCATGAGGGTACCACTGTATCTGAGCAATCAGGGGCGTGGTAAGAGGGATTGTTTTGGATCAGTATTCAACTTTGGGATGTTCCAGAGACCTCCTAGCACCCTCTGGCCAAGCTTTGCTGTCTCTCAGCACTGTACTCAGACTCCTTTTAACTGGTAAAACACCTTATATCTGCAATTCACAGAATCATAGAATAGAATCATAGAACAGTTTGGGTTGGAAGGGACCTTTAAAGGTCATCTAGTCCAACCCCCCCTGCTGTGGGCAGGGACATCTTCAACCAGATCAAGTTGCTCAGAGCCCCGTCCAACCTGACCTGGAATGTTTCCAGGGATGGGGCATCTACCACCTCTCTGGGCAACCTGTGCCAGTGTTTCACCACCCTCCTCGCAAAACATTTCTTCCTTATATCTAGTCTAAATCTACCCTCTTTTAGTTTAAAACCATTACCCCTGTATGTCCTCCTCCTCCTGAGCAGGGACACTCTGGGACATGTCAGGGTTGGGGTGCTGGTGCTAGCTCCCTCCTTGCCGTGAGCTGGGGTGTCAAAATGAACCCACCACTTCAATTAGGTGCTAAAAGAGGGGGATTAATACATCTCCTGCTGTCTCTCGTTTCCCCATCTGTAATGTGTAGATGATACCTCCTCAACTCACAGAGGTGTTGCAAAGAAAAATACATTAAAATGGTGAGGCACTCCATTGCTATGGCGACGGGAGCCATTGGGTGGATGGAGTCAAGTCGAAATGATAATGGAAATGCATTTGTGTCTCCTGCTCGCTGTTCATACGTAGGTCTTTATTCACTGGTGTTCCTGCCGTGAGTTCATCCAGGAACAGAGCCCAAAATGTAGTTGCCACTCCCTGGCCACAGGGAATGGTGTCCTGCAAAGGTTTTATGTATCTTTATCATCATTCTTTATTTCTGAGGTCTTGTAAAATATACACGTCTCCTCCAGAGTTTGTTTAGCTGGAACTGCCTTGTTATAAACATCCAGTCAAGGATGGGAGTGCTAACCCCTATTATTTCATTGTTTGGCAGAAAAACAGATAAATAGAGGAAAAGCAAATAATTCCCTCGAGAGGACATCTGTGCTGATGCTAAAGGAGCTCCCAGCAAGAAATACAGAAAGGGTCATGTTTTGCAGTGAGTTAACTTTTGCAGTAGGAGAGAGGACCATATTAAAGCATCTGTTCTGCACAGAGTTTGTCCAGCCCTCACCCCGGAGCTGAACCCTCCAGCTGGGCGGGCATCTCTGTTCACAGCATCCTTCTCTTCCCAAGAAAGCCTTGTTCCAGGGCAGAAGACACGTTGTTCCAGGGAAATGAACCCCTGACACCAATTCAAGCAGTGACTAAGCAGAGATGAGGCGTAATGATGAAGGAGAATAAAGTTTATTGCTAGCCAGATTTTGGGTTGCACCGTCGCAGCGTCAAAAAGCTGTGTATGTAAACTCACTTAGCTGAGTGACACTGCTAGTTTAGTTCAGAGGGAGACCGGGAGAAAGGACTGGCTGTACGATGAACGAAACTAAACGTCTTCACAAACTGTACAGCCTGGTGCTCAGCAATGTTTGCTTAGACTTCTGTGCTACATGAATGTCATACATGAAGCCAAACACATCAGGCTGGGGTCTTTCGGTCTTTTGGGAGGCATAAAAGACAGATTGTGGCTCAGGCTTCCCAGCAGAATTGAGGTTTGATCGAGAGTTAGAACATGGTCTACTCTGGATGTAGGAAATAGGGGAAGAAGGCAGGAACAGAGCTGGAAAAGGGGGAGAGGTGGTTGTCCTGGCATTGTGGTCGTTTCCCTTGACAGTCTGTTGCCATAGATAACTGACAGTTATATTTTGAGAAGCTGACTTCAACAGTTCTGTGCTGGTTTTGGCTGGGATAGAGTTAATTTTCTTCACAGTAGCTAGTATGGGGCTGTGTTTGGGATTTGTGCTGGAAACAGTGTTGATAACCCAGGGATGTTTTCG
>NW_009204930.1:42669-47852 GCF_000690835.1 Fulmarus glacialis
GTGGGGGCTTAGCGGCCGGCCGGGGTTAAACCACAACAGTTGATCTTGATGACTTACATGTACTTATCATCCTGAATTAGCCTGAACCACTGCCACAGCATGATGTTTTGGGTGCAAAGGGGTAAGTCATCTTCTGTTGACCATCTCTTGTCCAAGCTGTGGCATCTTTCAGGGCCATTATTAAAGGGAGCTCCTTCTCAGTGACTTTGAATTGCTGCAGGTCTCCTCTGTGGGGTTGCAATGTTACAGGTAAGGTGCTGTCCTCAAGACAGGTGGACTGCTGAAGTCACTGTCGCTGTGGAGGTAGGGAGTGATGCCAAGAGCAGCCATCCTGAATAGCAAGGTCCACACCAGCACTCACCTACCCAACCCAGTGTCACCTTCTGTCGAGGGCAGTCAAGCTCCATGTTTGCTGTCAGCTCTCCATGGTGGAAAACGACAGCTCTGAATTCAGTTGTAGAGCAATAAACTACCCTGTATACCTCAGCCTTAGTTGTCTGATCTCCTCTGATGGCAAACTGTGCCCTCAGCTAGCTGGTCAGGGCAGTTTTTCCAGATTTGCTCTAAAGTACCAGATATCAGAATCTGGTACTGTCCTTTTAATACTCAGCTGTGCACCAATATCTATATTTCTTTAGGTAAAAATCAAAGGAACATTTGACTGGAAGGACCCCTGGGTGACATGCTGAGCTCATCCAGCTCATACAACTACAACAGATGTGGTCTACATCTATCCCAGCAGAATAACCCATGCCAGGGCATGGACTCTAGCACAGTTCTGCAGTAGTCCAATCCATTTAAGTGTTAGCATGAGTTGTTGCTGTGTTGTCTCATGCCAGCAAACAGATGAGGCAATGCCCAAGCAATCTGGAGGAGAGCACAGGCCAAAGGCTATTCCCACTAGGCAGCATAGAGGAGACCACTCTGTTCTGTGGTGAAAGAAGCTACATGGACAGAACCCCGAGCAGTATTATTTGACCCCAGCCCTAGAGAATATTCGTTAGCAGAACAGATGAAACCACGTAGTCCAGAAAGATTCATGGAAAACCACCAAGAAGATGTCACAGCTTCCCAGAAGCCTAAAGAAATCTCAAAACCTTTAGCAGAAAAGCCCCAAAGCCCCAAGAACTAGAATGTCATATAGCAAGAAGGCAGAAAGAATCAAGGACACGCACATAGGTAGGAACCAGGCACTGATTATGTTTTTTAATTCACTCCCTTGAGTGGTTTGATTTCCACTTAATGTTGGTTAAAGTGGGGCACATCTCTAGACAGCACAGGATAAGTGCCTACTCCTGGCTATCATTGCCCCATGCTGAGTCTTGTTTTATGGGCAGTGTAAACCTCTGCAGCAATTTGTTATGAAGTGAACACTTACGCTTAATGTTTAAGCAGCATAGATCTCCATATATGTCTATAATATATGCAGAGGATCGTTACATTTTTACTGTGCAATTCTGGAGGGGAAAAAACCCAAACCTAAACCAAAAAACCAAGCTCGCATGCAAAATTTTGAATATAAATGGGGTATGTTTACCTCATGTGTGATATTTTGACTAGAGATGAAGCAGAGGTGTTTTGGAGCTGTTTACCCAAAAGAAAATTAGAAGAGGCTTGTCTGAGAGGAAAAGGGTGAAATCTCAGAGGCCTTTGTCGACACCCTTGATGGATAACTTTCCAGATGGTTCTGATAAGCCTCAAGGTACCTAATGGAGACAGTTCTGCAATAACGCCATCGACAATATTAGAAAGCCTCATCAGTTTTGGTCTGATGCATTTTCCTACGGATACAGGGAGAAGGAGGTACAGCATAACAGCAGTAATGAATAACAGAGATGGAAACACACAGCAGCAATTGGAGCTCACATCAAGTATTGAGCAATGCGAAGGTTCGGTATGATTGGATTTGGCTTTGTGGCTTGGCCCATTACAAAGAGAGGGATTGTTTGCAAAGCTTGGGTGTGGGATTAGATTTCCAAACTCTTCAAAGACTGAGGGATGCTTGGATGGAGAGCAAAGGTTTGGGTTATTTGCTAAATAAAAATAACAGCAGCTTCTGGTTGCTATGTTTGACCCAAATATTTCCTTGGAAACAAAGCACAGCAGAAGTTTTTGCCAAGGCAGATGAAGCTGATTTGAAACCAGAATCAAGATGTAAATAACAACAATCATTTGGAGGGCAAGAGAGTTACCAAAATCCCGGTTAGGTAATCTGCAGGTGAGTTTATCTACTTGGGCTGCTTTTTAGATCATGATCTGTACAACCACAAGCAGTGCAGAGAAGGGGAGGATTATGCCCTATTTTGTGGTGAAGGAACTTCTGAAGAAGTTCCTGGTTTCAGGTTTAAAACAAAATGGCATATTTCTTTTTCACTTGGTGCATGGAAATTTGCTTCCAAAAAATATGTATACATGGTAGCTGCACAGAAAACGTAGCTCATATTCAAGCTTTAGCTCAGGAAGTCTCTAAATCTGAAGGTTTGTTAGAAAAGTTCACTTTATCTTTGTCCATTACACCTTTTCCTACAGGTTCTCAGCATGTCAGAGACAGGACACTCTGTTTGACCTGGTAAAAACATTCGTGCATTTTATTCCAATTTTTCACATTTCTCTAATTCATAGACCTTTTTGTCCAAATCACTACTATAATATTAAAAAATTAAATGCATTTAGCTGGGATAAAAATGTCTGACTGACTAATACAATGTTCTAAGAGCTGCCGTTCCAGCCAATATGTGTCATTCTGTGTCACGGCAGTTATGTCTGAAAACTCTGCCAAAATGAAATAGCATGGGAAGATATGACCCTGGTGGGGACTTGCCAAGACCTGGAAGGATGAATCTGTGGTTAACAGATGTAGCAATGATTGTGTTAATTATTGCCTTCCTTTATGAGTCTGACTCCACAACGCAGTTCATACTTTAAGACGAGTACAGTTAACACAGTAGGAAAGAAATAGTAAGCAGGTATGTCTTCAGCTGCAATCAAAAATGACATCTTGGCGTGACTGGCAGCTGACTAGTCAAACTAGGTGCTGGTTCACCCTTCTAGACCATCACATCCCCAAATGAACCCACATAATCCTCACTTTTGAATTTTTAGATTGTCTGCCAATATATTCTTACCCTATTTTGCACACCAAGGTGTCTTGTGTTCAGTTAGAGACTGGCATAATCAGTGATTATTATTAATAATGGCCATATATTTACAGCAGGAAAGCCAGGAAACAAATTATATTCTCTGCAGCAAAATGGCCATAGGGTATTCTGAGCCTGGTGGTCCCCCAGCATGGCTAGTGCATGATGTTCCCTGTAGCCCACGGCACCCACGGGACTAAGGTGGCTATTGACACCTTCCCCACTGCTGCCCCTGATTAATTAATGTGCAGCAATAGGCAGTCAACCAAAGCACAGCTTCAGCACTCTTCTAGACTAGAATTGCAATTACTGGCACTGTTGGGAGTTGCTTTGATTGCTTTAAGGCTTTGCTGCTTTCTCAGTTTTGTTTGTACAAAATGGATGCATGTTACTTGCCCCAACCCATTGTTGACTGAGGAGGATCTACGTCGCCTTCAACCCTAGCTAGATGAGCCTGGGATGGCTTGGCTCACTGTGTGACAGACCCTATACATTTCCTGTAGTTCTCAGTGTATCAACAAGGATCTCATCTTGGCTGCTGGTGCCTTAGTTGATGGAGGAAGGATCCTCATACATGCCCTTCTTGTGAGAGAGCAACCTGAGTACCTGAATGTGCAAAGCTCAGAGTTGGTCAAATCAAAACTAGTGACAACCAGCCCGGGTGACTGTGCAGATTTCCTGAGGTTAAATAATACCTTAAAATTTCAGATGCTAACCAAGAATCCTGATTTTGGGGTGGGCTGAACATTCAGTCTCTCACCCACTTCACCTAAGGATGCTGCCTCAGCCACCAGGACATTCGAATTGCACTGAAGACATGATGGATCAGATACACTGTCCTAGTAATGTGACCAGTATAACCCATATAACCTTCTGCATGGGAGCCCCTCAGCTTCCTCTGGGAGTAGCATGGAGTCTTTCGGCCTTTCAGAAATGACAGAGCCAAGTGTCTCTGTCCTCACGTAGCCTCTTTGACACTGGTTTCCAAAAGGAGATGACTTTTGTGGTTTAGTTTCTTTCTAAGGGAGGAGACTGTTTTTCAGGAGGCAGGAAATGCATAGCCTTCCAAAAGAATTTGATTTTTATATGACTATCAGGGACATCTCTAGTTACCACCATTAATGCCAACAGGTGTGAGAAGGGATATTAACTCTTGTCTTTAATCCTCCGGCTATTAAACCATGTTTACATCACAGTCCAGACAGTCCCTCCCCAATTATCCAAGACCTGAGCTGGTAAGTCCATGCCCAGCCCAGATCAGTGCAGACTGGATCCAGAAACTGTGCATGTCCGTGTTTGCACACAGATGCCTGGGAGCTGCTCGGCCCCACCACTGGGCACACAACCCTGTGGATCCTACGAGCAGTCACGGTTCATGCTGCTGCTGCAATGCTTCTCACCATTCCGGCGCTGGGGCTTGCACAGATGTGTTTGCAGCTGCACAATCACCTCTCCCAAGGCACCTGATGAAAATCCTGTGCCCAGGCGGATCATCTTTCGTCTAATGCCACGACTGACTCTTTGATGTTTCACTGAACATCTCTTGGGCTAAGGAGACGTCTGAGTCAGGACAGAAACGGTGAGTCCAGCTGCAACTGACAAATGGAAGGGGAAAGAATTTGGGAACAGGAGAGAAGGACTTGAACACCTCTCTGAACAAGGCTGCTAATAAACACAAACATGCGAAATCAGATTCTCCCATTTCAACCCACCATGGCATCGTAAAGGGTGTGACACCTGTCCCTTCATCACTGGTAGAGGAAAGATCTGAGATGATACAACAAATGTATTGTATCAGTTGCACTTTTCAAGAACTCCCTGCTGGTTCTTCCCATTAACGTGGCACTCGGAGAAAATGTTTCTGCATTTCTGTAGATAAGGAGTGACTTATTTCCTGGTTTTGGTTAAGGAAGACGTAGAAGTACCTGGGGGACTAGATTGTTCATAGCACAAATGTTGGGGACAAGTAAGCTCACAAGTAACATGACTGAAATATATCCCTCTTCCTATATCTCACCTTCTTCATAGAATCATAGAATCATAGAA
>NW_009204931.1:0-15054 GCF_000690835.1 Fulmarus glacialis
GACCCGGCAATTGGCCTTGTTGAACCTCAAGGGAACTTCCTCTGCCCAGCTCTGCTTTGCACCCTGCCTGGGAACCTGGAAAAACTGTAGAAGAGAGGGAGAGGGCTCAAGTGGTCTGAAATGGTGGATAACCCTAAAAAGGTCCCATGCCTCAGAGCAGGGTCTCTGCCAGGCCGTTAATAACTGGCTCCATGAGGAATTATACCTTGAATTTCACCCCCAGCAATTGTCTACTGAAACAGCCGTGCCCTGGGGAAGCCCAGCTGTGTGCTGCGGCCAGTGCCAGCCCCTTCCGTGGCTCCAGCAGCCCGGGCCTTGTGCTCGGCCGGGCGGCTAGTGCCTGTCTGTGTGTCCGGGAATCTGGAGCTGGCACCGGATCCCTTTGCCGTGTTGCCCTGCTCCCACTAGATGTCAGGAAGAGGCTGAGTGCGGGCAGGGAGGAAGGCACAGCGGAGGGGATGTGCAGCATCAGCCGCTGCCAGAGCCTTGGCCGTGCTTTTCTCACCCCCAGCCCCAAAAGCAGCCTCCTCTCAGCCCTGGCCCCGCTCAGCGAGTAGGGCTGGGCTGCCCCGAGCTCTCCAGCAGCACAGAGGTAAAGCTGGGGACCGGTGCAGTGCGTCAGAGGCCACCTCCTCTTTCCCAGGTGCACAGGGTCTGTCCTGGGAGATCCTTTCTCCACTCCGGCCAGCAAGGTCTTGTTTGCCCTTGTGGGACTGGGGCAGTTGGGGGATGTCCTCCTCCCCATCCTCCTCTGGCCACCCTGCTGGTCATGGCCTCAGCTCAAAGGTGGGAGATGAGGCAACTTCTTGTCCCAGCACACAGCTGGGACATAACGGTGTCCCACAACCTCTTGCAAAAGCAGACCCAGCATCTCGCAGCCCCACTGGGATGACAGGTTGCTTCAGTGAGCATTTGGAATCTGGATGGGGGCAACTGGGAGGGACCTGGCCACACTGCCACTGTCCCAACCCTGCCCCAAATGTCTACCTGCAAATGTCTACCTGGGCGAGGGAACCCAGCATCCCCACCATCAGGTGGGACTGAGGTGGATGTTGGGCTCATTAATGGCTCCCACCAAACCATCCCCTCCTGAGATGCTCTACTCTTCAAGGTCCATTTTGGGCAGCTTTTGGACCCGGGCTGCTATGGCCTGACTGTCTGTGGGGACACAGAGGACCCGAGGTGGCCAGGAGTGGCTCCTTCCCCAGCTCCAAGGGCTTCTGCTTCACCTCATCCCCTGTCACGAGCTTGTGGAGAGGCCGAATCTGGTCCTGCCTGGCACGGCCCCTGGCCTGGGGCTGGCAGCTATGGGCACCTGCAGCATCTCTGCCCCAGGCTCAGTGGTAGCATGCATAGCAGCGTCACCCTTAAATCAGCAGCCAGAGCCATGGGGAGACGGGTCTGTCTCCTCCTTGGAGGCACTTGGGGTCCGAAGGGAGATGAACCCGCAGCACAGGAGCTCCATCCCACCTGCACCACCACGCTTTGCTTTCTGCTGCTCGGATTTGTTTCCTGCCTGTATTTTTCCATCTCCGCGTGCACTCCTCCCCTGCGCATCCCAACAATAACTAGTAATGATTTCTGGCCTTTATATAACACTTGTCATCAGAGCTTTTCAAATGGACGTTTGTATCCTTCTCTGGATTTTGCAGGCAGGAACCAGGTGCGGGAAGAGGCAACATGTTGCCCAGGGTCACCCAACAAGTCAGGGGACCACTCTCCAAATGGGTCCCTCTTCCCATCCAGCCCTCACCTCTGTGGATGCTGGGACATATCCTGCACCTGGATTTTACATTCCTGGGGAGGGTAAACCAGAACTAGCACTGGCCCTGCTCTCATCATTCCAAAACGCATCCTCCAGCTCCCCTGAACTCCTCTCCATTCCCTTCTTTCCCGTTTGGCACCTTCAACTCGAGACATCGGTGACAACTTCCCTCACCTAATAGTGTGGGCAAGCAATTAGCTAAAGAGGCAAGTAATTAACACAGCAGGTGTCAGGCTGTGCCTCGTCTTTCTTTAACAAATGGCGCATTTCCAAACTAATTAGACCAGCCGGTACTTGAGATTGTGGAAAATCAGCACGAGATTGTTCGAGCTAAGATCTTCTTCTCTAGCAAGGCCACGCTCATGCTGGAAGAGGACCACAGTACATGTTAAGGTTAATGAAGGTGGGAAGAAAAGGGAGAAAACCAGCACCTAATTTTTTTCCACCCTTTAGCAATACCAGCTGGTGCAATGAAAGACGGATCGTATTGTTCCTGCTTTTTCAAAGAAAATAAAGGAAAGCAATGAAGACAGATGTGCTGTGTCTTTCAAGAAAACTCACCCACGGGATGTATTCAAAGATGGAAAATGACAAGTGATGAAAAAGCAACTCAAAGCCACTGCCAGAGCGGTTGGAGTGGGACCTGCCCGTCCCCCTGAAGAAACAACCCCATTGCTTCCTCTGTCCGGTATGGAGCAGAGCAGGGTGAGTGCGGACATGTGTGAAGGCGACCCGGAGCAGAGATCAAGTGGCAGCTGGACAAATGCCTTTGCCTTCTGTTCGGTGGCGTTTTGGAGGTGCCTCTCTGGCACGTCCCCAGGCTGTGCTGCACACAGGAGCCGTGCAAAGCCAAGCCCTGATCCAAGCAGCAGCAGGAAACCTGGGAAGATACATCAGGTGGAGCTGTCTCAGCATGACCATGGGTCATTTATACCTTTAGTAAACAGATCTACTTGGACAGGCTTTTCCTCCAGGCTTTATAAAACCCATTTGGGCCCATCACACCAGCGATGCCACCAACCTGCAGCCTGGGAGCCCTGGATTTGGGGCAGCTGCATGGGGCTGCCTCCATGCCCTCCCACCACCTGATTGAGAGCCACCTTTCAGCCCCTCAGGGAGCACCTGGAGGAGGAATTAACCCCCCAGTGTGTGACTGTCCCCAGTCCCATGACAGTGACACACCTGAGGCAGAGCATGGGGTGGAAGGTGCAGGATTACCCCCAGCACCGCCATGGCAGGGTCCAGGTGGGACCGTGTCCCTGGATGGCACAGTAACACAGAGAGCCATCACTGATGCTAATGGCGCTCTTGGGGGCTATCAAAGTCTTAATGAACACCAATTAGCTTCAGACCAGATGTGTAGGACTGTAAGAGTCGGAGCTGCCAGCTGGGAATGGGGAGACGCTTGCTGCAGCGGGTGGGAGCAGCGGGCACTGCCCACTCAGTGAGGTCTCCCTCGGTGTAGGGCACCATCACCCAACCAAAGCAAACCTCAGCAAAGCAAACCATCACCAATACTTGGTTGGAGCGTGCCAGCTTGTGGAGAAAGGGAGATTATACAGGGCCCTATATATATATACCGGCCGCATGCCTGAGTCTCTGCCCAGAGCCTGTGTCCCCCCAAGCTCCCATCGGTGATTCGGTCTCTCCTTAACCCGTGTCCCCCTGATTTCACAAAACCGTTTCAGCCCAGGCAAAATATTTACAGGACTGATTAAACATTGAGGAAATGGGAAACGTCTTAAAAGTGTGGAATTTATATAAATACAGCATTATTAAAATAAAATGTGACTTTTAGCAAGGACAGCTCGCTCAGCTGTGCTGTGCTGTGTTTACCTTAATTGTTTCCCTCCATTAATTACAGTCTGAGAGGGAGACTTGTGCAAATTGAAATAAATTAATCGAATTTGTTTAGAGTTTTGTGTGGCTGGCTTATGGGGATTGCAATTAAGCCCATATGTTTGGGGTATTAAATTACATTGCCTAGATCTGTTCTTCCCTTTTCAAGCACCAGAAACGTGAAAAGGCAGGAGTCAGCGACAATTAGAAGGTAAACAGGCAGTGCGAGCAATGGTTATTTTAGCTCCTCTGCCTCAAGAATTTCACTCCTTGCAAGTATTAAGGCTCATCCTTTAATAAGTGCAGCCCAGATCTGTGCAATGAAAGATAAAGGGGAGATGGTGGAGACCAGGGTGCACCTCAGCTCTGCCCTGGCAGTGGAAACAGCGGTGTGGGTGGGAGTGTAGTCCGATTCTGCAGGAAAATTAGGCTACGTGACTCAGCAGCCTTGTGTGTGTTCTTGCTGGTTCCCACTAGCAGCTGCCCAGTACCACCCACGTTTGACACACGGAAGAGGCTTCCAGATATATCAAGGTCCTGACAAGGTCTGTGAAAACGGGCAATGAAACAGAGAAGAGAAATGCATCTGCCAATGGGGAGGGGAAGGGGTTGTGCAACCCTTATTAGACACCAGAGAATCTGCACCACAGTCTTTTTCCAGATAGGTATTTAAGAGGAAACCTGGCTTCACTGGTGTTGTCCATGAGCCAATCTGCTCCGGTCTTGATCCAAACCAGCCAGAGGAGTGGGCTGCACAAGAGTTTGCTCTGAGACTCTCTAGCCCCATGGAGAAGCGCAGCTAAACTTCGGGAGGGATTTCAGCACAAAGTAAGCAGAAAGATGCAGTTTCCTCCCAAAAGGAAAAGGAATTTTAGGAAGAGAAAAAAGAAAAAAAAAATCCAAATTTCAGTCTGCAGAGCTGCGCTGCCCACCCAAGGTGACTCCTCGAGGATGATGCTTGCAGCACCGGCTCGGGTGATGGGGCCAGGCAGGAGGGGAGGAGGGTGCACCAGAGCTGCGGGGGTACACAGAGACCCAGGGAACCTACTGTTCAGAGACACAGCCAAGGCGTAAGGCACTTGACTCCCCCTCTCCTGCCTTGTGGCTCATTTACAAAACCACAGGGGATTCAAAACTCGCCTCCTGTCACTTCTGGGCAGATCCCTCTCCCTTCCCAGCTGCCCTGAGCCATCCTCAGTCCAGCAGACTTGTTGCTGGCTCTGTGTTCGTGTTACTAGTAAAAAACCATCCCCCGTGCCCCAACAGGAGCAGATTCCTGCGGGAAGCCCTGGTTGGCATTGCTGTGCAGAACCGCCCTACACTATCCTCGCCTCCTCCCACTGCGCTGGGCGCTGCCGGGAGGGCAGAAGGATGGCAGCCTCCTCCCTGGTCGTGAATACAGGGTGGGCAGGGATGCCAGGGACAAGCAGCGTCTGGCAGACGTGTTCTCCGCAAGCGAACCTCTTCACCTGGCCGTTGCCTGCGCCCAGATGATGTATGGAGTGGCTGGGCTGCAATAGGATTTCTACCCAGAATATTGGCTGGATGATAAAGGAGTCTGTCTGCGGTGATAATTGCACCATAAATAGCGCTGGGTTCGGCAGTGATGAGTGAGGCATTAGAAAACCTCACCCTCTGGATTCCTCCTACTTCCTTCCATCTTCCTGACTGCTAACAAGCTGGAAGAATAGCTCGTCGGTTTTTACCAGCCGCAAGAGGTTTATTGCGCTCAGATGCAGCTGGGCACCTTCCTCCCCATAAATCTTAATAGTGAAAAAGGAGAGAGATTGAAAAAAAACCAGCCAAATTGGGTGATTACTGAAAAGCAGCAGGTAGGGCTGCATCGTGGCGCGGCTGTCCCTCTTCATTCTCTCTGCTGCAAGGACTGTGCCGTCCCACTCCCTCCTCCAGACTTCCCCCGGCTCTTCTGGGCACTCGCAGGCACTTGGGGGTAACCATCCGCTTTACTCCACTGATGGAAACTGAAAACCTGCCAGCTAGCCCCAAACACTGAAAAATGAGGGAGTGCTGTAAAAGTCAACACTGGGAAGAAATATAATTAATATGAATAGATTGGAAGCCCTCTCCGGCTCCTTGCTTTTTGAGCCTGCAGAAAGCACGTGGACCCTTGTCTTTTCTTCGTGAAGAAAAGCTGGGAACTGGATCTGACTCCACTGGCACATTAACCTGCTCTTGGTCTCCAAAAGATACCTTAAAAACAGGTGTTTTAACCTTAAAAACCCTTATGTTAGGGTTTCTTACATCAAACTCAAGTCCACCTGAGCTCTGTTCTCTGGGCAGATTTGCTCGCTGTCCAGGTACTTTGGGGAGTGTGGTGTGAATGGAAAAAGTAATCAGGACTGAATGGAGGCATCTCCTCATCAAATTTTATTCCTGGGTCAGTGAATTGCTGCTGCGGCTCTTCTTTTTCGTATATGCAGTGCCCTGTTTTGCTGCAAATAGCTAAAAGATGGACCATGCAGCACAAAGCCTCTTTACAACCTGGGAGAGCTTGCAAGATCCTGAAGAATCAGGCATGACGTACCCCAGATGCTGGGAAAATCCCATTCTTGGTTCCTAGGTCCCAGCTGAGACCAAGGGATTATAACATCCCGTGGTGGACAGCCCCACTCTATCGTGCTCCCAATGGGTTGGAAAACTTATTTATATCAGAGAGAGATGGGATTTGGCCTGTCCCCCTTTGTGTTTGCCTCTGGGAAATGGCTTAAGCTGTCTTCATCCCTCTGGCCAGGCTTTGCCTCAAGGTCACAGCCCCTTCGCTAGTGCCCCTGGCTGCACATTCTGCAGCGCAGAAATGCCGCAGACGGTGCGGCTGAAGCGTGTTTTTGCAGCAAGGGATGCATGCGGTGTCGTCAGGCTGATGCAAACACTCAGCTTCAGTTGGAGTGTGCTGTCAGAGCTCTTTAGCGGCGGGATGAAAATCTGCGCTGGCGCAGCATCCTCCGCTGACAGTCACCTCCGGCGCCGCTGGCAGGGCACAGCTCCCTGCTCCGCTGCTTGCAGGCTCTTTTGGAGCAGAGACCCATGGGGATCCTTCAGGGGTTAGTTACCGGGCTGCCTCCATGACCACTCCTGACATCACTCAGGCACACTGATATCACTATTGTTTTTCTAGGAAGATGATTAAATTTTTTTTTAGAATTTTGAAGGGCGCAGGAATGAAGGGGGAAAATGATTCTCCTCCCCGGACACTTTATAAAGCTTCCACAAATAATTGCAGTAGGAGGAAGGCAAGTTTTATTCTGAGATGGGAAAAGAGATGCTTAAAAAGCAATTTTTAAAGGCATTGAGTAGAGTTGGGGGAAATCCATGCCCAGTGCCTGCGTTGCAGCAGGACCCTTCAGCATGGATGGATGGGCAATGCTGGGGCTCACGCTGGCACGCAAGAAGGAGAGCAGCTCTCTCCTTTCTGCATGCGTTGCAATGAAGGCTGCTAAGCAGGCACGAGCTTTTCAGCTCCTGCACAAATCCATAAGCTCTCCCAAACCTTCCTCTTCTGCACACGCAACAAATCCAAAGGCCAAATATAGAGCATGATTTTTCTCCCTTTTCTTTCTTTTTTTTTTTCCTTTTTTACCATTCTGGAGTGTTTGAAGCAAAACTGTTTACCCTGTTTAAGCTTTGGATTTGCAAGTTTAAAGCTTTAACAGTTCCAGGTGCACCCAAAAAGATAAGGGAGCTAGGAGGTGCACTGCTGTACTTAAAAATAAATAAATTCAAAGCTACTTCTTAATACTCGGTATTTCTCCATTACCTACTGCTATTATTACATTGACCTTGCCTAAGCCGACACGGGATAGCACAAAACCCTTAAAACAACAAAAGCAATGACCACTCTTCGGCTCTATGTCTTCCTTTTGGTTTTCTTCTTTTTTCTCTCCGTGTCTCTGATCCTTGCTGGCAGAAGCGAGGGCAGCGATTTTGCAGCCTCGTGGGCGGGAGGTCCCTGTTAATGAACACCGCAGCAGAGGAGCAGGCGGGTGGGGAGAGCGGGAGGGAGGCAGTTTGGGGAGGTGTAACAACCATTTGAAAATGCCGTAGACCCTGAAAGCTTGGGACCAGGGAGGGAATGACTGGGCAGAAGAGAGCGATGTGTTCTCCCGCACCGCTGCTGCAACGGGGCTCCTCTTCTGCCGATGCCAAAAGCTGTGGCAGAGCCAGCATGGCACGGGATGTGCTGAGCACCAAATCCCCTTTGGAGGCTGTTACTGGGATTCCTGGCATGAGATACAAAACCTGACTTCATCCCAACACCTACTTGGCTGGACACAGGGGGAAGAAAAGAACCAGCCCAGGCTTTAAAAATATAATGAGGCTGAAGAAACAGCCTGGGAGTTGAGGGATCTGTGCTGTGCAAGACTCAGTGGAAAGAGGCGAGTCAGGGCTTTGTGGAAGAAGCTTTGGGAGAGGGAGGCTGGGATGAGGTGAGATTAATCAAGTAGCAAGAGCTGCCCAGACATGGCTATTATTGGCTATTCTATTAGGAGGGAGATTACTGCTTACGGTTCCTCAAAACGAGCTTCGAGGTAATTAAACAGGCTGTAAGGACGGGTCCCCTCCTTACTCAGCAGCTCTTCTTCATTCAGCACGTCTGGCACAGGGGTGGATTTATGTGAGGACAGATGCTCTGGGTCCGGAGAAGCAGGACATCCTTGTGGGAGCTGTGCTGGCCCCCACTCAGTGAAAAACTGCCTCCCCCGAGCTCTGCGCCCGGCTTCTGCCGGCCTTTTCCCTGGCAGCAGCTCCGCTTGTGCCGGCTGAACAGGCGTCTCTTCCTCCTCCTGCCTGCTTGAGGCTGGACTTGGGAGTCCTGTCCAGGAGAGGGTGGCGAGGTGGGGAGCCGGCACACAGCATCGTGCTGCTGGCATCCCGGATCGTTGGCGAGGACACTCGGCTGGTGCACCCACAAGCCTACTCTTGGGTGGGCACAGCAAATACAGCCAATTCTTGGCAAAAAACCCCAATAAAACCAGGCCCACATGACATTTCTGTAGCTACAACAAATGAAATCCGTAGTTTGGAGCTGAAATAAGCTGTCAACATTTGTCTGTCTCTGGGAGTTAAAGCTTTATGGAAATGGTAGCGGGATTTTAGTCCAGGTCAGGAAAAACATCCATTCTGAAAGTAATTCGTTTTCTTGTCTTTATTTTTGAAAGTCATTCGCTGCATTTTATTTTGTCAGCTTTCTCTCTCTCGAAAGCTCAGTACCACCCACAGCACTGGGTACTGCTGAGCTCTGGCTCTCAGTCAAATCCTCTTGCCTTCAGGGAGACGGAAGCTAATCAATGAGGAATATTAAACAATGTGAAAGCCACAATGTTTTAACATTTCCCACAAAGGTCAGAGTCCCCCGGCAGCTCCACGATAACACTGAGCTGAAGGTGGCACAGGGAGATGACATATCTTGCAGATAAGCTCTCATTTCCCTGTTGTTGCAGGAGATATTTTCTTATGTATGTGGTGGAAAAGATCCCGCTGCTGAGCAGGCTCTGGCTGGCTGGGCTTTGGGCTTGTGCTAGGCAGATTTTAGATTTCCCAGGTGCTGGTGGGGAATGCTGTCTCAGCCCTGGGTTTGCAGGTGTGGGTTCGTGGGGGCACGGGGTCCCACTGCGGCGCAGTCCTGCTTCAGTGCCTTTGCCCAGTCTGAGACTCTCCACAGCTTTACTGGGAATGGGGTGATGCATTCAGGTGGCCCCAGGGATGCTGAGCAAAGATTTTGGGATCCTTCAATTAGAATCATAGAATCATAGAATCATAGAATCATTAAGGTTGGAAAAGACCTCTAAGATCATCGAGTCCAACCATCAACCCAACACCACCATGCCCACTAAACCATGTCCCTAAGCGCCTCATCTACACGTCTTTTAAATACGTCCAGGGCTGGGGACTCCACCACTTCCCTGGGCAGCCTGTTCCAAGGCCTGACCACTCTTTCAGTAAAGAAGTTTTTCCTAATGTCCAGTCTAAACCTCCCCTGGTGCAACTTGAGGCCATTTCCTCTCATCCTATCGCTGGTTACTTGGGAGAAGAGACCAACCCCCACCTCGCTACCACCTCCTTTCAGGTAGTTGTAGAGCGCGATGAGGTCTCCCCTCAGCCTCCTCTTAAATACAAGAGTCTTGACCAAGTATAACTCATCTGCCCAACAGCCCACTACCTCCACCTGCCTGAGGCTGGGGGGCTCATTGGATCCCTGATGAGAGTTTTTAACCCAGTTTCAGACCTGGGTTCAGGTCTTGATTTGGCACCTTACCTCCCTTTCCAAAGATGAGTGGTGTTGGGATCCAAGGAAAGCTCTCATGACTCGCTGTTCAAGGGAGGGTGCAGGATGCAACCCAGCCCGTGGGAGCAGGTGTATCTATTGACCATAGAAAAGTAACAGAAATATAAATCCTGAAGGATACCCACATCTCCATTGTTTTTCTCTGTACAGGTCCTTCTATTTCTGTGGCAGCAATGAGAATTTTAAATAATCCACAGGTGGAGATTAAATTTCTGGTTCAACACTTATTTTTCCGAGCAATCTTAACAAGTCACTTCTCACTGGATCCGGGACTTCTGTCTCTGTATAAGAAGGATGATGACACTTAACTTTCATTTCTACAGCTATTAATATGAAGTGGCTGATAACGCTTAAGCACCAGTGTCAGCTGAGAGACTTCCCTAAGCGAGACCAGTAATCAGTTGATCTTTGTTTCTGTTCTAATAGGAAACCTGTTTAAAATCTAACTTTCATTTTGAGCATCACTGGCAGCAGGGCTGAAAAGATGCAGACAAAATAGTTCAATCCAGCCAGACTGCTCAAGACTCTTGTATTTAAGTTTGAACAAGGATTTGTAAAAAAACACAGCAATTAGCATTAGTGAGCGAAAGAGAGGAGCGGAGAGGACATTGAATGATGCCAAGCTGCAGCAAGGCAGAGCCCACTGGATGGAAATCCAAGGAGCCAGGATGTTTTGGAGATTGCTGTGAGCCATTGCATTTTGCATTCCAATTATTTTTCTCAAGTGCATAGTTAACTGACAGCAGTTGATCCCCATCGAGTTTCTTGACAAGCCATTTATTGTTAGAAAGGATGAAAATCAGCAGGTACTAATTCCATCACAACGCCCCTCCTTTCCCATCTCAAATCCTCCCATCTTCTTCATTTGCTCCTTTTAATAAGATTTGGTATATTGCTACTGCGCCTGGTTGCACACCACGGTTATGAATTTAATGTGCAAAGTTAAATGTAAACAGAATTTTAAAAAAACTTAGTAATTATAAAACACTTGAAAGCATTCTCCCTCCCCCACTTTGCTTGCAGACTCTTCATTCTGCCTGTCTTGCACATCCAGCTATTGCAATCATTTCTCAGGGGTAGTTTAACAGACATTTCAGCCGAAAAGGAGCATTAATTTCTATGATAAAAGTGGCAGGAGCAAATGGCAAGTGTTTGCCTTTATTCAACAGGAATGGGAGACGGAGTGAAAGCAGACTTCATTAATCTAAATTCAAAAATGTCAGGTGAAGTTTTGGTCTCCTTAGAACCAAGGACAAAAATTGCTTTAAAATTCTGTGACTTCAGAAAAAGACAAAACCACACTTCTACCTGAACAGAATTTGGCTGTCAACCTGCACTCCTCGGCAACGTGCTTCTGTGCTGTTGTAATCCAGGATTTTTTATTCTGAGGGCTGTCAGGATCAGCAGAGATGTTTAATTATCCATCTCATTTGGAGCAATATCAGTTTTGGTGGACGAAAGCATCGGGAGCGTCGTTACCTTGGGATCAGAGTTTAAACTATATGTTAGGTCAGCATTTGGGGATAAAGACAGGGTTTCCGTGGGGTGCTTGTCCAGTCCTCAGGTTCTCCTTAGTGCAGCTGAACAACGGTTACTGAAACATTGCGCATTGGTGGAAACATCTGTCATCAGACCGTCACAGTCTGTGAAGGCAACTCAAGTTGTTTGACCCACTGACCTCCTGTGGGAACGGTTGTTTCTGAATATGGTTCACTTTCTTCTTCAGTTGCACGGTGAGGAATATCTTGCTGTCAAGAGAAGAGAGAGAGATTTAGAAACATCATGATTAGGTGAAATTGGAGGGCCTTAAAGAAAATCCAGATCTATCTTTGGGCTGCAGAAGTTAACAGGGATGCTGCTCAGGGCTGCTGCTTAGTGGATGCAGAAATTTTCTTTCAAAGCAGGCTGTAGCAGAAGGGTGATTCACCGGGCGGGCTCACGCCAGCCAAAGCGCCCTGCAGAGCCTGCCCAGCGCTCCTGCTGCACACGGGTGCTGGCATTTATTTTTTGGGTAGCTGTATTTCAAAGCCCTCTAAGACAAGCAGAAAGAGCTTTAAGCTTGCTTTAAGAATCTAGATAATTGACAAGAAGTCAAAGTTTTGGCTGGCAGGAGGAACAGCTCAGCTTGAAGGTGCCTGATGGCCGCTGCCAGCCCAGCGCCACGGGAAGCGGGTGCAGTATCCCCACGGGGCGCTCCGGTAGCAGCTCCCACCCGGCCACCGGCTCCCTCGCCTTAGCATGTGGCCACCGGCCACTGCAGCAGAGTGCCAGGCCTTTTAAACCGGCTTGCAAGAAAGCAAGGAGCTGGCTTAGCCTAGCCAGCAGCTGCCGAAAGGCACAGCATAGCAACATCGTCGTTTTGTTTTCTAATTTGTCTGAAATCTCAGCGGGCTGACACCTTCTAATTTGCTGTTTGTTGCCGCTCTCCTAGAAGTCCAGCTGATTGCTCTGTTGATGCCAGCAGATCAGTCTCACAGGAACAGACTTATTTTTTTCCTGGTCTTGAAGAGGTTAGTTTTCCAAACATCTGTGCTTACCTGCTGAGTTGAGCAAGATTGCTCTCGATTGTCCGTGCTGCTCTTGCGTGCTGCCAGGCACACGCTCAGCCTAGAGCAGAACTGGAAGAAAGACTTGAGTCTGGCCCAATGGTTGGGTTTTTATGTGTGTGGTGGTACTGGTGGGAGAGTGGCAAGGGAGCAGCACATAGAAAAAAGTTCATAGAGCTATTTGCAATGTCATTAGTTTTATAGTTGTATTAAACTGAATTTGGCTGGCCGAGATGTGGTGGGAGAGTGACAGAGGGTGGGCTTGCACAGAGCAGCCATGGAAGGACACATTGCAGCCCAGCACCCCGGAGGTGGGGCTATCCCACCTCTCACCCCAGGAGAACTTTTGGGACTTCCCAATTTAAAGACTTGCACAATCCACCTCCCTGGGAGCATTTGGATATTGCAGTCTGTGCACATCTTGTGAAAAGGAAATCTGCCGTATTCCAGCTCCGCCACTGTCCCTCTCACTGAGTGCACTCATTGCTCTTCTCCTTTCCACTGCTCAAGCTTCGTACCGGACTGCTGGAGCACCTGTATCACCCACTCTGTCTTTGGGGAGCAGGAGCTGCTCCAGCTGTATGCATTCATGATGTTTGCTGGCATCTTGTAGGGCACAAGAAGAATTTTGCATGTAAGGTGTCATCTGGCTTTCATGGGACCATCCTTCACGGGGAAGGAAGTGACCCGCTGTGGCTCCCCCCGCCAGAAAGGGGCTCAAGTGCTGCATGGGGTGGTAGGAGCTGTCCCCTTTTCTCAGGGTCCACACTGATTCCAGCAAAGCTTTACTTCTTTTTTTTAAGAAGGGTTAGGGAAGAAATATCCTAGAAGCCCATGAAATAGTTCTCATAAAGGAAGAGCACTTAATTTAGTACTTTTTTTTTAAAACAAGTCATTATTTCCTTAACACCAGAATTTGCTGAAAGCACTCCAAGTTCTATTTTGTGAGCGCCATGGAACAAAATAATTGTGCAATTAGTAATGCATCTCACACTTTGTGAAATGAAAGATTTTTTACTTTCAACACGTACAAAATGTAACATTTTGCTTTTCCGTGGTGGGAAAGCACTGGCCATTCCTTCCCCCTCCTCCCTATTTCAAGTGCACTGCGGTATGTAATTAATAAAGATAATAATAAATATCCTCGACAAAGCAGGAGGAGAGAGGAGATGTGAATGGCACAGACACAATGTGGATAGCTTGGGATTGCCAGAGCAGCCAGCAGCTTCCAAATATTAATTATAGCTCTCTGAGGAGGAGCTGTGTCCTCTCCAGCCCTTTCCAACACACTGCTCCCAGACACTGCGAAAGCAAGGCCATTTGCCCAGGTTCGACCAGCAGATTCGTGGCCAAGCTGGGATGGGAGCCCAACTGCTGCCAGCACAGGGCTTGTGCACGCAGCCACGAGCTCCCGATGAGAGGGTTGCTGTTAATTCAGCGACCAGAGTGATGTTTCTGTAGCTCCAGTGTCTCCGCACTCAGCGCTCACAAGCGACTAGCCCGTGCACATTAACAAATGTCCCCTCGGTGTTGGCCTGGGAAAGGCTCTGCCATAACTTGCCTTGCTTGTATTTGATGAGACAAACAACACTGTTGCCTGGGCGATAGCATCCTCCTGCCCTGCTAGGTACCGTTGGATAAAAAGCTTTCCCTTTGCAGTTCATGGCACACTGAGCCTGCTGCTATGATGGGAAGTGCTACCAAACCCTTTTGCTCTTTGAAAATGATCCTCCCCAGTGGTGTGTGTCTCCCTCCCAGCTGCTCAGCTGTGGAGGACTGGGAGAGGCAGTGGGATGGCCGGGGGCATCGCGGCGAGGAGCAACCGGACATGTGGGATGCAGGAGCATCGCTTGGCAGAGCTCTGCCCCGATGGGAGCACGCCACTGCTGCTGCCCAAACCCCGGCAGAGCGATGAGGTTTTAGTGTGGACTGGAGCAGTGGGGGAACTGGGGGCACTGCAAGCAGTGGCGGGCAGGAGAGCGTGGCAGAGCAGGAGCTGGGCACACCTGGGGATGAGCTGCACCAACATGGAGAGGTGCAAGCTCCCGTGCAGAGCCCACGCCAAGGGATGTGCTCCCACCAGTGACACGAGGGAAAGGGGTCCGAGCACGGGGCCTGTTGGGCTCAACCCTTGGTCATCCTTGGTGCAGCTCCAGACATAGTGCATTGACCTTTAGCTGCAAATCAGTGCCGTGCAAGCAAGTTGACTTAATTATACACCTTTAAATTGCTTACCATACCTTACCCAGCCCAGCTGCGGGAAGGGCAGTGGGGGTTTAATTCTGGAGCTGCATCTCTGTCTTGTTGGTTCCTGGGACACCTCTGGAGCCACCCCTCGTCCTTTGCCTCTCTCCCTTGCACACTCGGGCTCTGCTGAGCCTGGCAGCCCGGTCGGCTGTTTCCATGGCACACTGGCGGTGGTTTGGAAGCAGGGCAGGGAGGGCAGCCTGGCATGGATCTAAGTGGGGGCTTCTTGGTGCATGCTAATGAGATGGCACCTGGCAGAAAATGGAGCCAGCAGGGGTGAGCAAGCGGGAGCTGAGAGCAGCTTATCGCTCCTCCACAGAAAAGGACTCGCAGAGACAGTGGCTGCGCAAATA
>NW_009204931.1:15085-42585 GCF_000690835.1 Fulmarus glacialis
CGCAGTCCCTGGCCCGTGTGCCGCCCCGGGGCCCCCAGCCACGCTTTGCCCCCAGCAGCTGATTAGCAGAGCGGCTGCTCTGACGCGGGATGCTGCAAACGGGTGGCAGCAGGCAGCGGCCGGGGTGCTGAGATTGCTTTTTGCCCCAAACTAAATTGCCTTGGAAATTAAATGCTGCTGTAGTCACAGAACAACCGGAGTCCTGGGGGCTGGAGCGGGGCCTGTCGGTGTGATACAAGGCCCATGGACTGATAGGAAAGGCTTGTGCTGAGAGAGGGCTGGAGGACAGGAGACCTGAGGTGCTTGGACCGCCTGTCTGGGTCTGAAGCCAAAGGCAATGACAGCGCAGGACATGGTGCAACCGGTGCTGAGTGTCCCCTTGTGCCTGCTAACGTCGACTGATGAGTAACTGCTGAAATTGCAAAGCCAGAACAAAAGCTCTCCCTAAAATGGTCTTTTTTGGCATGGGAAAGGCTCAGGCCACCCAGTGACAGCCACCAAGTGGGCAGGACAGGCAGGGACCCTCCTGGCTTGGTCCTCCTTGGATAGCTGCTGCTGCAGGGCAGCGCTTGCTGGGGAGTGCTGGGAATGGGGGTCACAAATGGGGTACGAGGGGCTGGGGTTAGGCGGAGGGGGGAGAGTGCGTTGTGCTGCCCTGCGTGGGCTCCTCTCCTGGGCTTTGTCCCCAGTGCAGAGCTGGTGGTTGGGACATAGTGTCTGACTGGTTTGCACAAGGTGTGGGTGAATCTGGGCTGCAGGGCAGCCGTGTTCGCTTCTCTTTTTGTCAGGGCTCCAAGATCCCGCTGGAGAAATGTGCCCTCTTGCCCCCTTCACAAACACGGCATGCACAGCGCTTTGCTTCTGCAAGCACATGGAGCAGGGCTGGTGTCAGCAAAAATTGTCTGTCCTCTTTGACCTCAGAGTCAACAAACGCCAACTGAATAAAAGGAATATCTTCCCTTAAGACCAAGAGGCACAAATATTGCTTGAATCTTAGGGATAAACCAGAATCCTAAACATGAGCAGACACTAGGTGGCAAGGAGAGAACTAGAGATCTGGCAGGAAACACCATGGGGGAGACAGGGTGAACTGCCAGCTGGCTGTGTGCCCATCACACCAGGGATCGGCCAGGAGACCTCTCATTTTGACATAGAAGCACAGCCTACCCCAGTGAGATCATGTCTCCATTCTTCACTCTGTGGGTGGTGAGGCACTAGAACAGGTTGCCCAGAGAAGTTGTGGATGCCCCATCCCTGGAAGTGTTCTAGGCCAGGTTGGATGGGGCTTCTGAGCAACCTGATCTAGTTGAAGATGTCCCTGCCCATGGCAGGGTGGTTGGACTAGATGGCCTTTAAAGGTCCCTTCCAATCCAAACTATTCTATGATTCTATGATTCTAACAGGAAAGACAAGGATGGAAGAAATGGTCACAGGAACTATATAAAGACAGGAGAAGGAGAAGTCTGGGTACTCCAAGAAGTCTGGATCAACAACTCTCAATATAAAAGTCTTCCTGTAGCATTTCTGTGCTCCATGGAGGCAAACAGAGGCAGTAATGCCTCTTCACATGGCTACCAAGCATTGTCCATGGAGGCTGACCAGCTTTCCTTCCCTCTGGAGGCAAAGAGGCAATGCTGTCCTAATTACCTATCCAGTACCTACTTTAAGCTCTCTTTTTTTCAATTGCTCTGGATCATTTTATGTTCCCCAGCCTGCCTAGAGCAAGTTCCTCATGTCCTTCCACCTGCTACACTGTCCATTTTCAGCTTGCAGGTCATCTCACCTGGATCTTGTGCTGGGCAAAAGCCAAGCTGCATCACACAGTCTCCTGTCTTGGTCTTGTCTTCCAACAAACTTTTGTTGGCTCCACAGATTGTATTTCAGGCCTGATGTGAAGCTTCACTGCAATCCAATCAAACCAATAGTCCCTGGCAGGTTATTTCTTTTCTGGAAAAGCCACTTCCAGTGGTGTTATCACTTCAACAGACTCAGAGGAGAAACCTTATAAGGCACCTGAGGATTTTCATGTTAATGAGTTCCAGTCTATCATCAGTTCCTAGAGCTTGTGTTTCACCTGTCTGTGCACAAAATCAGTGACTTCTCTTGTAAGATCTCCTTCATTCACCATCTTTTGCCATCCTGGAAGGACCAGATAATAAAGGAGTGGAATGAAAAGAAAAAAGAAAGATTTTAGCCACAGATCAAGAGATACCAGAGCCTAAAAACAACAGGGATAATTTGTGCCTTTCTTCCAAGAGGTTTGTGCTACTTTATGCACTTTTGAGATGAGCCATAAGGGAATGGGAATGAAGATCATCATCTCTGTTATACAACCGACCAGGAATATCAGGTGGTTGAGAGCTCAGAAAACCCACTCAAGGCTTCAGAAGGAGCTAGAAGGACCAAGATATCTTGAGAGGTTCCCATCTGATTACAGGGAAGTTGAACACCTGGTTAGTACATCTCTTTCCACTGGCCAAGCTTCAGCAGTGATAAAATCCACCTGTTTTTCCCCATCCATAAAAAACCCCAAGCCCTTTCTCCAGAAAGACAATACTAGGAGCCGTTGTCCCTCACGTGGTTGTTGTCAATGGGTGGTGAGGTGGATGAATTTACCCTGATGATAAATTTATCTCTAGGATGCTTTCCCAGAAGGTCTACAGAGGAGCAGCCAGCCTGGACCATGGCCTTGCTTAATATCCACCTGCTTGCTATTCTCCAGAACATCTTGCCTTTTAAGATTGGCAACAATAAAAATAATCTCAGAACTGTACTTGGAGGGTAAATACTATACTCTGAGTGTCTGTGCAATGGTGCGTGCCCAGTGCTGCCTGGTAGGACCCACCTCCGTCCACCTCCCTCCCCATACCCTCCCCTCCAGAGCAAGCTGAGCTTATCAGTCTCCTCCTAATGATACTCATTCTCTCCTCAGTTTCTGGAAGGAGGGTGAAAAATGGAGGGTCATCTTTTGTCTTTCAGTCTCTTTAAGTCTTGGTGCTCCTATTTCTTTCCTTCCCCTGTCTCCTTTCTTACTCCCACATGCCACCATCCTTTGATGAGCTGCCCTTATTAAAGACTGAAGGGGATTTGCCACATGCCACTTTCAAAGGTCCGGGGGCAGGAAGCTTTAATTGCCAGATTTTTCACACAGGGTGTTAAAATTTATTAAAGTCAGTTTCTCTGATTTCCCTTTAATGAGATGACGACTGTGTGTACGAGATAACATTAGGTTCAATTGGTGGGAAACTCGCAGAGGGGTTTTAAATAATCAGACCAAGAAAGAGAAAAAATGAAACCCAAAACTGTGCTAGTCTTAAGGACTTAATTTGCAACTTAATTTAAAGGTAAGGAACTGGGATCATTCTTCAAACATTACAGCATGGCTGGTGATCTCCTTTTTAAAGGGCTCTCCTTGGGAAATGGGGCAGGAGGTGGGCTTTTGGCATTGTTTGGCTTTCAAGACACTTTTGACATTCCAGCCTCTCCAAGAGCATGGAGAAAACAAAGACGGAATGAACAACTACTCGGGATTCACCCAGCACCCGAGGAAATGCATTAAACACAACTGTTTGTGCTCTGTTTTACCCAGGTGTGAGCTACTTATTCTGTGCTCCAGCGGCCCCTGCCAGTGCCAAGACATCGGAGGGAGCAACAGGGCTAAACCCCGTGTTCACAAGCCCTCGTAGCATGAGCCAGTGCCCCCCTGAGCACACGTAACTCCACTGGCAGCACACAACTAGCTGGAAGTGGGACCACATGAGACCATGTGGAAAGAAAACCCCCTCCAAACCAGGACACCCTGAAAGCATTGAAGCCATCCAGAAAAAAAGAAAAAAAAAGACAAAACCCTGAACTTTTTCCCTTGGCCACCTTGCCTGCCATCCTCCCTCAGCTTCATTTTTCCCCTCCTTCTTTCACTTGGTGCTACTTTCACACTGGATTTTCTTGCCCTACTTTTGTCCAGCCTTCTCCTAGAGATAAGATAAACGCTATTTTCAATTAACAAGACTTGATTGCTGAAAGCAATAGGAGGCAGTTCATTTAGAGCCAGCAAATTAATTGAAACCTAAATGTACATAGTCAGTGTATTGCTGGGAGAGCAATTATCCCAATCATTTGGCCCTTGCCACGCAGGGCGGCAGGCAGCGTCTGCGGCGCTGCAGCTGGGCTGTGCTGAACTGCGCGAGCAGGAGAAGCTCGTGTTGCTGTCATCTTCTCTGAAGTTCCTCTCTCAGCTGCTTTTAGCCCACTTTCGTCTTGCAAGAGAAAGCTCTCCGTGGCGGTAACTGTAAATTAGAGTGAGAGGATGTGTCCTGGGACTTTGGCACTGATGGGACCCAAGGTTGGTTTCAAAACAAGTGGTCAGACATGACGAGATCTTCTTCCTCACTCCTCTCCTCTCTGGGGAGGGCTTTTGCTGCCATGTGAAAACAGGATCAGTGCAATATCCACCAGCCGTCCGGATCCCCTGCCCTTTGCAGCACTGACCAGAACAACTGTTTCTGAGCACACAGTGGGATCTGGAACCTTGGCGTCCTTAAATTATGTTTACATGTGACAAATAGCAGAGGGGAGGAGGGCAAAGCAATCAGCCAGTGAAAGAAATATCCCATCATAAGGAAGACCTTCCATGGCTTTTAAGGCCCAAATGCTTTTGGTCCTGCTGTTGCCCAGCAGTCACTGATTGCGAGGGACCCGCTGCGGCTTCTGCACCATCAGGTCCTTTGTGAGCTGGGTTTACCCCTCCCATCACCTGGGGGGACACACTCGTCTCCCCATTCTTATAGTGTCAGGGAAAAGCCTCGGGATGTTTCCTCTCCTAAAATGGGTGGAAATGGGAAAACCTCAGAAATTGTCCAAGCACTGATCTGAGCCATGGAGGAGCACCCAGGTCTCCAAATAATTCCAAGGTAACTTGCACTTTGGTCCTCTCTTTCATTGCTGGTGGCAAAGAACTGCTCAGGGCTTCATGACTGTGGCGAGTGGTGCATTTGGGATGTGTCGCACCTGGACCCTGGGTAAACTGGATCTGAGCAGCAAGGAGACATCACCTCACTCCACGGGGTCATCCCCGGCCTCACTGCTGGCATCCCGCAGCTCTTCAGAAACACCTCGCTAAAAACCTACTGCTCCACAATTTACATATCAGCGCACTGTAGGAAACAACCCACTCTTTAACGCGCAATCCACCTAGAAGTGGTAAAAAGCAGTAATTACGAGCCAGTCTTTACCGGAGAGATGACAAACCCACCAAACAAAATCATGTTTTCCCTGCTGCACCTCGCTGCCTCCGAGCCAACTGGCACAGAGACACTGCTTTTTTATTCCTGTACAAATTATGCTTTTAAGCCTTCCCTCCCTGCCTCCCTGCCAAGCGTAGGAGGAGCCCCACGTGTCAGCTCGGTAGTATTTCTGAGGCGGGCTGTTCTCAGCCCAGCGCCTCTCAAAGCCAGCAAACCTGGTGCTCGTACAAATTTTCTCTCACCTTCGAGAGATGCTGACAACGGGGGCCGGAACGATGCCCCAGTTACATAGCTGGCACCTCTGAAGGGAGCCGGCACGTTCGCAGGGAGCAGCCGAAGCTTATTAAGTCAGAAAAGTAACACCTACCGAGTGTCGCGGCGCTTTCCGCTCCCTCCCGGCTCACTCGGCACGGCGCTGTGCTCGCAGCCTTGCTGCGCCTTGTAAACTGGCTGGTTGGGGACGAGCTCCATCACAGCTCGTTACAAGGTACTCGTTATGCACCAGCATCTGTTTTATCATCCTCCCCTCTCTCATTTTCTCCTGTCTATCAGCTTGCTGTGTCCTTGGCCCCTTCTCCATCTCGCTTTCCTGCCTGCTTAAATTTCAGGACAGATTTTCCAGACACGTTGAAAAACTTTTTGGAGAGACAATTTGGGGCTACCTAGCCCAGGGAAGGGAGATCCCTCTTGCCCTTGGCAAGTAAATGGCCCGGTAACCTCACGAGTAGGATTACAAACCTCTGGGGCACCACAGAGAAGGCATTTCATAGATAGAGGCTGTTTAGGTGATAGTGGCCACCACACTGCTAGTAGGCAGGAGCATAAATGAGGCTGGAAAGGATTTCCTGCACCACTGAATTCCCAGTTATTCCAGTTTCAGGTCAGCTTTCTCGATGGTGGCTGGCCAGGATTGTGCATAACATTTTAGTATCACCCAAGGTTTCTCCCAAAGGAACGCTCTTGCTGTGACCTTTGAATGTGTTTGCTTTTTTTTTTTCCTTTCCTTTTTTTAATGGCAGTAGCTTGCTGTCCCATTGGTGGCAAACATCCATGCGGTGATCAGCAAGCATACCCAGGTCTTCATCTGCTCTTTCCAGCAGCAGGTAGTCTTGCAGTCAGCCCCTCAATCATGATGTTGAACCACTGCCTTTCATCTTGTCTTTCTATCCCCCAAATTTCAAGTCTTTCACTTCATGTGAATTAACAGTGGTTGCAAGATAAATCCTTCAGAGAAACTATATGTGTACCTTTCCTTCCACCCAGTTATGCTCTGCAGTGCAACTCATTACCTTCTCTTTAGATGTCTCACTTTGACAAGTCTTCTTTTATAGTCTTCATTTTAGCTAATGAGCTCCCCCACAAAATCAAATGTTTTTGTGAAACTCCTTTACATTAAACCTACCACACCTCCCTCACTTAGAAACACAAGCATCTTCAGGAGAAAAACAGACAAACAAAACAAATCACAGCAGTCTGTCATGATCTATCTTTAGGAAAGCACACAGGGTTTTTTCTCTTGTTTGCAGACTGCTTGCATGCGTTTGGTTATTCCTCCCTGGCCTGGAGATAGGCTATATTTGCTCTTCCTGGCACATAGCACTACCTGATGCACTATAGTTACCAAAAAATATTTCCTGGCCTGCAAAGTAGTTGGTTTTGCTCACTTGAGGGCATGCATTTCTGAGTTTTGCCTCTGCTCAGTGCATAGAAAATCTCCCTTGCTGTGCCCTGATTCCCTTTAATGTTAATGTCATTCCCCTGCCTTTGCACCCATCTCCTATGAAGCCCCAGGCTCATTATTCAGCAGTTTTCAGGGTCTCTCTTGACCCTTTTTAATCTACCTCCCATTATTCCTGCTCAGCAGCCTCCTGTCTCTGTCAACAGTTGAAGAACTTCTTGCTATCAAGGGATTAACCCCTAGTCCCACAGCGCAGGATAAGGAAGCTTTCTTTCCTACACAACTGTTTGGAGACCAGCTCCGCAGCCAGAAGGAAGACGGCATTGACAGAGTTTCTCCTCCTACCAGTGGTATTAAAAGCAAGCAAGTGCCTTTTCTCCCATCTCCTACATAGTTCTGAGAGAGGATGCAGGCAGTGATTGATTGCAGAAGCCTCCCTGCATTAGTGCAGCAAACTGCTTGCCTCATCCCTTCCGAAATCCCAGCCATGCCTCCTGCCCCAGCCCAGCTCTCCCAGCAAAGCCCTTCCTGCCCTCCCAGCACACCTTTATAGCTCCTGGTAATCTCCCAGTCCGGCCCAGCTTTGCAGCTAATAGCTGGGGGTGGGGTTAACCCTTTCTCCACCATCCTCCAGTCACAGACCTTTACACCCCACCGTGTAGCACACATGTGGTCCTCTGTGTGGCATTGGGTGACACTGGGAACACCAAGGATGAAAACCCTGTCCTGGAAAGCCCTCCCTGTGCCCCATGGAGAGAGGTAGTGCCGCTGTTGTGAAGTCCTAGTTAATTGTAGGACCTAGCAGGCTGGTCTCAGAGCATTTACTGCAAAGCTACAAATATGGGCTTTGCTTCTCTGCAAATATCTTTCTAAATTAACATTTTGGTCCCTTCAAGAAACACAACAGAAAGAGAGGGAGGCTGAAGTGGAGTTTCTCTTGCTTTACTGCATCAAACCACAGGCTATTTTCTTCCTCTCTGACCTGGCATAAACTCATGGCATCACAATATCCTTTTAAAAAAGCATGAGGGTTTGCAGCATGGGCATGCCCCTATGTTTCTGGAAATACTGAGCTCTGGGCTCCATGGAAAGGTCAGGATGGTCCTGGTGGGGTGATCTGCTGACTGTAGAAGAGGGGAGCCCTCTGGGAGCCCGGAGACCAGGCAGGGACCTGTCCCTCTGCCTGGGCTTCTTGTGTAGCCCTGATCCTATGGGAATCTTTCTGTGCCTCAGTTTCCCCTTTTCAGAAAGGGACTTTGCAACCCTTTCTGTGCTGATTACTGTGAAAGAGGATCCGGGAGTTACTGGGGCAGTGTTCAGGCTCTCTTAGTGCTTTTTGGATAATCAGCAAATGTACTAAAAAGGTGGCATATGGTCTGTGAGGGTTGGGTAGATTTTTCTTACACCAGAGCGAAAACACTTCTTCAAATGAAACCTAAGAGCTGATCACACCGCGGTCATGTCGCTGTGTCAGGATCCTGTCAAAATATGTTGCAGCGTAGACAGAGATATTTGACATCTTGCTGAATTCTTCCAGATGTTTGATGGGGTCCCGGAGAGGGTTGTTAGAGCCTAAAATTTGCTTATGAGTCTCCAGGAATATATGGCTTGTGGCTGCCAGGGTTGCAGCTATAACCCATCTCCCATCAGGGATGCCAGCGGTTGGCCTGGGGCAGACTGGCCACAGAGGGGTTAACTTAGGTTTCCCTTTGATTGCTCCATGAGTGCAATAGTTTAGTTGTTTTCCTTTGGAAAGAAGAATTAACAGCACCATGGGTTGCCCTTTCATCTTGCCATATGGATTACCACACTAAAGGGAATTGCTAGTGAGGATATAAAGGTCCTCACATTTCTTTCTCCAAAGAGCTGCTCTTTGTGCTCACCTTTGATTTTTTTGGGGGGTTGCTGCTTTATTTTTAAATGACACACAGATGCACACGTGTGCAAATACGCATGCACACGATGCTCACTTTGAACATATCAATTGCTGCCCATTTAGAAAGATCAATGCTTTCTCTAAAAGACCTTATGAGGTTAGATTGTTTCCAAATATCTCCCCAAATATCCCCCAGCCAAAAAGTACATCAGTAGCTAAGAGTACATACTATACATTCACTATAAAGCATCTGCTTCCTTAGAGGAAGAAAGTTTTACCAAGTCTTTGCCATGTCTCTTCCTACTTCTCAGCTGAACCAGAACTCCTGCTTACAATGGCTATTGGCAAACAGACAGACTTCAGCAGACAAATGGGAAAGAAAATCACAACAGCCTTTAGCTGGTCTTTCCCCATGTTTATTCGATTAAAATTAGAAATGCTGACGACCATTGTCAGTCAAAACCCCTGAAAAACAGAGAACATGGTAACCACCTCTGTGGCAAGTAAACAGCCATGGGGTCATCCAACACCCTTTGCGAGACCCTGTGGGCAGTACAGCACTGGTGTCCCACAGCATTGCAAAAGGGGGGGCAGAAGGGGCCCCCTGGGCTGCTGACCCTCCATCCCATCCCCTCCCGGACCCTGTGGCACAGCCCAACCCGCCTGCGTGCCTGCGCTGGTGTCACCCTTGCCTGAGTGAGCAGGATGGAGAGGGGATGGAGGTGGCAAGGATGAAAATGAAATATGGCTAAAATGGGCTGACCGGTAAGGATTTTCTCTCTCTTATTAAAAAAAAAAAAAAGAAAAAAAACAAACAGAAAAGGCCTCCCCAAACCTAAGTTAGCAGATGCTTTATTCAGAAAACTTCCTGGAAATCTCAGTTGCTGTCTTACCAGTAATTGTGGTCCATTTGGAGCTGGCCCTTGGCTGCAAAAGGTACCTTCAGAAAGGTTTTAATCCTGCCCGTCTGCCCTGCCTGTGGGGTTGTGCCTCGGTGCTGTGGCTTCCCAATCACAGCCCTTACCCGGCTCCATGGAGGAGAGGCAGCAAGAGGCCATTATCTTTTAATAACAATAATATTCAGCACTTAGGCAGGTGTTAGAGGGCTCAGTTGAGCCATTGAGAGTAAGTGGCTCCTGCCCATGATGAGCGCCAGCGAGCGCGGGGCTCTTGGGTTCCCTCCTGACCTGCAGTTTCTTGCTGGCAGCTGCCAGGCATGTGTCGCCTGGTGGCCTCCACCTCCGTCCCTTTCCAGCCCACTCTGACTCCAGGCTGGAGGGGACATCAGCTGAACTCACCCTCAAGCAGGACTCAGACCTCAGCTTTGCGCAGACCCTCTCCATGTCCAGCGCTGAGCTGAGTTAGTCTGTGGGGTGATGGGTGTGAACAGCCTGTGGCAGGTAAAGGCTCGCAGTGAATTCACCCCCCTCTGTAGCGAGGAGGATGGCAGTGAGCGTGTGGACCCTGAGCACTGTGGTTTAGCAGCATGCGGTGAGCTGCATCCCCCCTGGGCTGCCCCCAGGAGCCGGGGAATGCCCTGCCAAGGCAGCGGCCACCACCGCGGGGTCTGGGCTGGGAGATGCTGCTGAAATCACTCCATGGGACAAGCACATGGCTAGAGGATCCCCTGTATCCCAGCTGAGAAGCACCAAGCCACAGCAACCTGATTACCTGGGGGGCTCAGACGTTCGCAGATTTGTCATCCCTACTGCGGTGATGCTGCTTGGGGGTGTGAGGGGTTGCTGGTACCAGTTATCCCTGCGACCCCGCTATGGGGTGAAGATGGAGGTGGCAAACCATGACTGCTCATCTCGGGGCTTAGCTCAAGCCCACCGGTGATGGTGGTTTCCCTTGAATTCAGTGGCTTTGTAGAGCAATGCAGTGGTGGTTTGTAATGCTGTGCTGCTGGGAAAAGTGATGTGCCACCTTCCCTGCTGCCGCAGCCGCGGGCCCCTGCCACCGCCCTCCTGGTGTTAGTGGAGGTAGCTGGACCAGCCCTGGAAGGAGCTGAAACACTTTTGCTTTCATTATTTTGGTTTATTTTTGTCTTTTTTTTGTTTTGTTTGGAAAGTTGTCCCAACCCACTCTGCAGCCAACAGCGGCTGGAGTCTGTGAAATGGCATCAGCCATGCTGGAACTACCCATTTCCACCCATGAGCACGGCTGCACTGGTCTAACTGGTTGTGAGGCCATTCACCCACCCAGGACTGGGTGCACTCCTGCATCTACAGACTGCTCTGGCCGTGCAAAGGAGATCTGGGTCCATAATGGCTTAAACCACTGCAGCAGCTCTGCAGGGCTTGGCTGCCAGAGCAGAGGATCTTCTTGCTCTGCTTTTGTGTGCTTTTGTTAAAGTGGATGTGCAATGAGCTGAGGGAGGGCTCAGCAGCGTGCACAGGGGTGATGGGCAGGGAGGACGGGAGGGCAGTAGCCCAGAAAATGGTGCCGTTCCTCCAAACCCTATGGATCACTTTGTAGTGACACTTATAGATGAGGAGCATTTTCTTTAACAAATAGGAATCTAATGGATTAGGTCTGATGTAATTATGCATTCTGCATTAAGCTGATGCTCCCACTGTCTGCGGCTGCTAGCATAATTAAACTTAATGTACTTTTAATGATGTCTTCTTAACTCATGCATTCATATATGATTAGAATCAAACAGGACAAGCTGTCACGGGTCCAGGAGATCTCTTTCAGCAGCTCCTCATGGGACTCATGTTGAAATATTAATAATGCAGATTTCAAGGTTAACAACATTGGTTTTGAAGTGAGGAAAGCTTGTCACACAGTTTGAGCTAAACTGGGACAACAAAACGGCTTCCCTTTCAAGTTCAGCCTCTTCCCGTCTTGCACATGTGCTCCTGGGAGCAGGGGAATTTAAGTTTTACTTGGTAAAGATGTCGTTAAGTGAACTGCACTCTGAGCAGCAGCTACCAAAGAAGCTGGGACAATAACTCTGTGGGCACCTTTCGGGGGGTTGCTGGGTGCTCTGTCCTGGCATGCTCAGCCTTCGCTCCTCTTCCTTTTTCCTGTTGCTTTTCTGAAAATTGGGAGCAGTTTGTTGTAGGGTCTGGCAATCAGAAGGCAAATTCTACTTTTGTCTCTGCTCCTATTTGGTCAAGTGAAATTAGGCTGTGTTGCCCCTCCCAGCCTCTGTCGGCTTTGTCCATAACCTCCTCGGCGCAGGGAATATGCTCCCTTGAGCTGTGCACCACCTTGTGCCATGGGGGCTGATGCATTGCTGCCCTGGCTCCAGCATCCTACATGAAGCAGGTAACAACACTGCAATGAAATGGGTTTTTTTTCCCCCCTCCTCTTTCTGTTTTTATGGATTTTTTTTTTTTTTTTATTGGCCCATGGCCTGGCAGACAGGTTGTCTTTTGAGTTCCTGAGAGCAAGTTGTGAAATTGTCTGAAATCCTTCCAATGGAAAAGCATTGATTTATTACACTGTAATACTGATGTGAACAACACCATGTACCTTTCATCTAAAAAGTCAGGACTTATAGAACATGACATGCCATTAATTTTGATGCCAGCTCAAACAGAGGAGGAATTACTGCCAAAGGGATCCAGAGAGCATGTTAAACCAGCCCTGCAGAGTAATGAACATACTTTGTGGCTCTTACATTACACCATATTGATCCGTAGGAATGAAAAGGTACCTTGACAGCTAATTTGGGCCATCAGAGGGATCTCTTAATATCTGTGTATGCATGTGTGTACTATATAATTAGTGCATGAGAAAGGAATGTGCAAACATTGGCTAATTACACTTCTCAGTATCCCTTCTGGGGGTGAGGATTACTGTGTTTCACTGCTCTAGAGACAGCTCTTCCCTTGCACACGTTCGGCAGGTGAGTTCACTCGGGTACCAGCTTGGTGGAGATGATGCCCAGCACCCTGCCTCTCTCCATCCCTGAGCCAGGTGTACCTCCTGGCAGCCAGTGATGCCTCCTCGGGATAAGTGCACACAAGCAAAAGGGAGATTAGTCCAAGTGCTCTGGGAACAGGCAGATAACTTAGCACTTTGCAAGATTGTGGCTCCATATAACACCCCATTTGCAGAAAGGCTCCTTGCTGCCTGAGTACAGTGTGATGGGTTATGGGATCACTTCTGCCCAGTGTGGAGCTGGATTCAGATCTCTGCCCCCATCCCAAAGGAAGGTGAGTTCATTTGCTTTCGAAAGCTATACAGTGATACAGACTTATCTGCAATAAGACAACCACCATGTACATACCCAGAGCCTATTCCAGGTCCTGGAGAGGAGTAGCTGGTGGTGCTGAGGGTGGGATTGATGTACAGGTGACGGAGAGATGGGGATGGACAGAAGGGAAATGGGAGGTGATGCTGCAGGTCAGGGCTGAGTGGAGAATCCCAGAGTGGGAATGGTCAGGATTTTGATGGAGAGATCACTCTCGAGCTACCCCTCCATGCCTAGGAGAACCTTTTCCAAGTCCTTGCACTCAAAATTCATCCCTCTTATACACTCAAATCATCAGGACCAAGTGCCTGGACAGCGCAGCTCTGTGTACGAAGGAACCTGGGAGGGGTGTCATCTTTGTAAGGAAGCTGGAGCAACATGGAGCCCAAGCAGTTTTGTCTGGCACTGTCTGGCATCTTTTGAGCTGGGGTTTGCATGTGGATTTTGCCCCAAAAGCCCTGCCCTCCTGCAGACTGGTGGGCAGCTGTGCATGGCACAGTGACATCCCAGCATTTCTGTTAATTAATTAATTAACTGGGTAGCAGAGATGCAAGCATGAGGGCTTCAGCCAGCAGTGGGCTGCCAAGACACAAAACCAGCGCTGGTGGCTGACAAATTGATTTGTGCCCATAGGTAACATGAAGGCAACTGGAAAATCTGTGTTTAAGAGAGGTCAGCAGCTACAAAAGCAATCAGGCCACACAGGTCTCTAAAAGGTATTTGGGGTTAATCTGGTACCTTTGCTGTGGGAAGGGCCTGAACCCATCTCCTCCAGTCTCCAGGGTGGTGCTTCAGAGCAACCTCCACTAGCTAAGCCCCAATCTGTGCTGTTATTTCTCATGCCATGGCAGTGAAGAGTACCAGTAGTGTCCTAAGGGTACCACACACCACTGTGACGGGTCATCTAAGCTCTGACATGTGCCTCGGTGGTGGACCAACATGGTAGTTAGAAAGGTGCACAAAAACGTTCTCCCGGGGACCCAGAGCCATGTGTGAGACTTGGGTGACTGACCATGTCATTGAAAACTGAGCACGAACCTGTGTTCACAGTGAAAACTTCCCCATGTCTCCCAAAATTTTGATGGAGATATGTGGCCGAGTTGCTGGAGCTGAACAGGTTAGTGGTACCCTCTGAGTTACAGCAAACATTGATGCGCCCCTGCCCCATCTCTTCATTGAGCTTAGATGAGTAAGTTCTCCTTGCATGTGATGGCAGGTAGGCACATGGACAAACAAGTCCAGCCAAATCTTTTTGGAGCTTGCCAGCTTTGTGTCCTGATGCCAGGGTTATCATCCCATAGCAAAGGGATGGACTGGGTGATGCATCTGTTCCTCACCTGCTGCACTTCAAGGTTCAATGTTTTTTTGCTTCAACAACTGCTGAAGATGGTTTTGGATTCTTGCTGGAGACTTTCTTAGAGGGAATATTTGCTTTTGCCACTAGGAGGGAATTTTGTCCTGTTTATGCCAAGATATAAAGGAACATTTCTTGTGCATTTCTGCAACCTCACTGGGAACCAAGAGTGAACCACTGAGCAAGAAGAGTTTTTGAGACAGGATCCAAGCCCACAGTACAGTACTGGGTGCCTAAGCAATTGTGGAAGACCAAAATGGGCTGATCCAGCATAGCCTGCCCATGGGAAACCTTTCCTTCAGGCCCCATTGATTGGGAGTTTCTTGTGCTTTGAAGCCTGAGGGTTCACAGCCCCTTTCAAAACTTATTAATTCTGCCCCTTGCTGACTCTATCTTTAAAACTTACCAGTGGGTAAAAAAAACCCTTGTGAATGTTGGAGACCTTGAATCTATAACCACGGCCCCGTGAGGTGAGCTGGGACGCCTGGTCCAAGGCACTTTTTTGTCTCAGCTTCCCCAGCTGATAAATGGGAATGATGATATGGGGAAGGGAAGTCCGTCCAGATCTGTGACACCAAGCACTATGTAAGAGCATGACATTAATGATTATAGTTAACCTCAGCAGCTGTCAGCATCTGCATAAATGTCCAAGGCCCTTTAAATCCTACTCTCTTTCCACCTTCATCAGACTTTTGGATGAGGAATTTAACAGGTTAATTGTGTGAAAACTGAGTGAGAAACATCTTAAATGTCCAAGCCTCTGAAACAGCATGGGAGCTCCTAGGAAAGCTGATCCTGGATTTTTGGACCAGTGCTGGTTCTGAATTATCTCTGAGCTGACCATGTCTTCTCTCTCTGTAAAAACAAGATAAAATCCTCTAATAGCCCTCCTCAAAAAATAACCCCACAAAACTCCAAACGAAGCAAAATCATTAACTTTGAACCCAATGAATGTTTAGTTTCCTGACTCTTGGGTAAATATTAGATAGATTCCCAATTTCAACCTGAAGCAGTTTATTTGGCTGCTGTTCACAAGTCAGACACAGCAATAATCAAGGAAATCTCGTTTGATTCAGGTTGGGTAATATTGCCTGAGGGGTAACATCATTTTCATTTCCACACATCCAGCACTGGCACAAAACGGCATGGACAGGTATGAAAAATGGATCATGGATCCTTGGTGCTAAAATTCCAGCTGATAGTTTCATTTTTGTATAAATAATAATTACCAATAAAAATGTTGCTTGAAAAAAAGAGAATGTGAAAAGAAAAACACCGTTGCATTTGATAAAGTAAAATCCTTTGCAGTACTGCCAAAAGAAAAAGAAAAAGAAAGAAAAAACAAAAGAGAGTTAAAACAAATATAGCTGTTAAATAAAAGATCCGGGTACCAAAGAGCAAAATTTAATGAAAGCCAAAACTGTTAAATATGGATTCCTGTTGAGAAAAAATGTCAATGTCTTTAAGAGTTTTACCATTACTCTATTTTTAAGAAAAGTGTAGTAAAAATACATATTACAAGTTAACATTTTCCACGCTTTTGTCCTATTCATCTTTTTTTTTTTTTTAACTCCTCCACTGATCAAAAGCCTTTGAAAACTGCATCTCACATCTTCACGTCGCAGGCGGCCAGTCCTAGCACAGATGTGCTGCTTCTCACGAGACCGTCTAACTGCCCAGTTGGGCTTCCCACGACCTGCTGCCTTGTGGTCCTGTCTTTGGAGGAGGACGGGGCACCGATGGGTCTCAGCAGTCTGCTCCCACCACAGCGCCCGGCGCTGCACTGCCATGGCAAGGTCTGGGACGTGGCAAGAGCTGGGTCAGGAGATGCATCCGAGGGCTCTGGGCATGGAAACAGGCTAGCTTGTGGGATGCCTCCACTGTGCTAACACTTACACAGAACTGAAGTTAAAATTAAGAAAAGTGGATTAAAAATAATAATAATAACCAACACAAAGTGACCCGAAGAGGTGTTTGGAGTGGTTGATAACAAAGTTCATGTTCAGTGATGAGAGATGAAGGTTTCCAGTGGTGGAGAGAGGAAAACATATTGGCACAAGACATGCTGTGCCCGAGCTTAGGACCTTGACTCTGACTTGCTGGTCTCCAAAGTGTTGCATGACAAATCGGTAAATGGAACAGATACTTCAGACCAGGCTGGTGTTAAAGGTGGTAAACGTATTGCTCTGCACATTCGTACACTGATGGAAACTGGTATTCAGGCAGCTTCCAGCTGTACTTATGGACAGCTGCATAGACAGATCCTTCTCATAGACTTGTGCCAGTCATTTGCCTGCATCTCTTTCTCTTCACCTGCCTCCCTTCTTTTCCTGCTCCTCTTTTGCTACGTTGCAGAAAAAAAAAGAAAGAAAAAAAAAAAGAAAAAAGAAAAAAAATGAGGAAAAGCAGCTCAGAACGCTCCAATAACAGCTCAGTCCCTGGACAGATATTTGCTGGGTCCTGTGAGAAGCTTTGAATTTTATTTGCCATTAGTGGTGGACCTGTGAGATGGGACAAGGCTAAGTGGGTTCACTGTGGTCCCTGCCCCACAGAACTTCTTTCTCTCCAGATGCTCCCCTGTGAATCCTTCATTTCTGGGGAGGTGTCTCAGGCCCACCAGCGTGGGAAGCATTTGTCTGTCCATGCCAGTGATTCACAGAACGAACCTTCTGTGCGATTCTGGAAAACCATCCTTTGCCCCTTTGATCTCCATGCCAGTGGCTGGACTCCCAGGTGCCTGTCTGGCAGTGCAGGTTTCTGCAATACCAAGTTTGGGGTCAGCAACCTGCTCTCCTGGCTTGTGGATGCTTCCCCCTCCCTAAGGATATATGAGTGGGAACCTGCTACTTTTTACCCAGACAGGCCACAACTTGATGGGAAGGCTGAGTTTGACCAGCCCTGATGCTGTTGAATGTCATGGACGCTTGAATGAAGCGTTGTAGGATCTCCTCCTTGGTTCGCTTCAGCATTTCCTTCCAGGAAGCCATTCTGGCCAACTATCTACAAAATGTCCCTCTTAATTAGAAAAATGGCCATAAAGGGATTTCAGAGCAAAAAGGCAGGGATATTCCCATTGCAGTCCCATGACTTCTAGCATGTTTTACTGGTTAATAGGCAGCCATCTAGAACTAGATGTCTTGAGATGGTCTACTCCCGGCTCAAGGTGGTTCCCTTATGTGACCACCAAAAAGAGAGCACACACAGAAGCTAAGCAATGAAGAAATGGTTCACAATTGCTTATTAGCCCCCAATAACCTAGGCAGGAGAGTCGCATGTGAGAGGAACGCGGCATTTACTTTCTCTTCCATAAACAGCAGCCAACCATGATCTTAGACCAACCATCTGCTCTAGTCTGCCACGCATGATGCTCTCCACTCCAGGCACACAATTCTTCTCTTGAACCGCCACTCATCATCTCTGGAAGAATTATCACTTTGTCCTCAGGTTACCTGGGGTTTCCAAACTCACTCATGACTCTGACCCTGTAAAACAGCCTTTTTTTTTTGTTCAGGTTCTTTCTCGCATGAAGTCCTTCTTTTTGCAGGGAGAGCCGTTTGCAGCTACGTCTGCCTCGTTGCAATAACTCCACAGCCTGAGTTCACCACAGAACAACGGAAGGCAGAATCACGATGGACAAAAGGGTTCGATGCTGACGCCCTGCAGGGAGTTCAGCTTGCCATTTATCAGATTTTCTTTTTTGCTGTTAGTAGCTCAGACATTATGGTTTGCATCCCAAACTAAACCAGATTGAAGGACTGAGCAGGGAAGGGGAAAGGGCTGATGTTACCCTGACACCACAGGAATTAGTAAGAAAAAATATATATATTGCACACACTAAGACTTATTAACAACCAAGTTAAAACAAAATGGCATCGTCCTCATTAGTGTTCCAGTGGTTCTTTGATCAGGGACGGTTCACGAGTCTGTTAAATCCCATTACACTCTCCTTATTGCAGTACAGACCTCTTTCTGTTCTCCTGCCGGTGGATCTGTTTGCAAATAAAAAGGGAAATAGATTTGATTTCCTTGAGAAGATCCATCCAATTGTCCTTTCCGTCATCGTCATTTTTCTTGTTGGTGTTGGGTTTGTTTTTGGCTCTGGAGGGGGTGGAGTCGGGCTGCCCCTGCTCTCACCCAGGCAATGGGTCAAAAGGCCAATTATAATCCCGTAGCTCCCAGGGACATGCCGGTGCTGTGGCTCATGCACGGGATTGTCTGCATGGATTTGGGGAAATCGTGGCTGACCACACGTCCGTTTTCTCCACTGCCTCCTGCTGCAGCCGGCCTGGGAAGGGTTGATGTCCGTATGGCTTCGTTGATTGATTGCTGTGGGATTAAACAAAAACCCTTTTTAGGAAGGACGGGGGGGTCTCCCCCTGTCCTTAGCAATGTTGGAGAAATTACAATATAAACCAGTGTTGTCTTTCTATCACTGTTCTCTCCCTCTGTGTCTCCGTTCAGACTCTCACTTTCTGCATGTCCCTACTGCATCTGCTCTGTTAATTCGCACCTCTTCTACATTCAAAATTAAATGTTTCAGCAGTATTTTGGGGTATAAAGCATACGTGCCATATGCAAAAACTATTCAAACTCTACAACATAAGAACAGTCATCCTGGATCTGAGCAGAGGTATTATACACACTTCCCCCATAGATATGCTATTACTACTCCAGTACTGTTCTGTATGGTGGACTCTGACTCACTGCAAGCATATGTTTAGCTCTCCTCATGTAAGAAGTTGAGCATGTGCCTATGTTTTTGTCTACAGCGATGACTGAGGTGACCAGGAAATGCAAACCTAATTCAGGAACCCAAATCTCATCTTCCTGTTCCAGACACCATCCAAAACGTTTTGAGAAATCTACGGAAACCACCTGTTTAGAACAATTGAACTAAGGGATGACGTTCATTTGGTTTCTTTGCATTTAAGCCGTCTCTAAGGACACCATCATCCTTTTTGGACTGGGATATCCAGGTGAAGAATTATCCAAAACAGATAAATCTGGAACAGCTATTCAGAAACAGCCAACTTAGTGCCTTGCCAGGCATGGAGCAGCCTCCTGTGCTGGCGGGATCTGCAGCTCGCCCGGGGGGTCCGTAGGGCCTTGCGGAGCAGAGGTTGGGTTTAGAGGGGGATCTGACCCGTCTTTCTGGGCATTTGCTGGGCTCCGCTGAATGGCCTTGTGGGGTGGCCACTGATGGTGGGAGCCAGCCAAAGGGACAAGCTTAGAATATGTTAACATTGGGAGCAATGATTCCTTCCCATAATGGCTGGTTTTAACACGGCAACAGCACTGCAAGCTAACACGGACGAGAATTAGTGGGTTATTTCTAGCAACACAGGGAAGGCAATACCAGGGCAGAACCTCCTTAAGACTAAAACTATGGAGCTATTGCATTCTGACACTCTTTTGCAGTGTATTTGTGACATACCTAGCTTTACAGTGTAGACAGCAATTATAATTTAATTTTTGTATATTCAGGGACATTAATTGCTTGTATTATCTTACCCCTGTGCTCAATGCACCTCTCATTGCCTGTAGAATTTTCTGAACCTCAATGGAAAAAGAGCTATTGCACATTTTCAGTGAATTAGAAATATTATTATTCCTGACAAAACATTAAGCATGTTGTGAAATGGTGACATAAAAACCAAAGAAACGATTGCTTATTTTCCTTTTGATTCTGGGTAAGTTTCAGTGCTCAGGGAAGTGAAAATCTCTCTAAATTTTATGAAACTCACTGCATACGTCATATACTCATACCCACTTCGGTGCTCATGGGAGAGGTCAAGATGAGGAAGAAAAGGGATGTGTTACTCTTACAGCACAGATCCCGTTGCACCCTTGTACACAATGATATCTGTTATAAGGGATCGCCTCTGCTAGTCATCTGAGTCAAGATACACTTGTTCCACAGATTCTGCATTAAATGTGTATCCCCAAGGCTCTCAGATCTAATCCACTCTTGACACGACACTCTGAAATTTAGGCACCCCAGAATTTAGGGCTGAAACAAATCTCCTGGGTCATAGGAAGTATGATTCTTCAAGATCATGACAGGGTGGAGAAAAAAAAAAAACATTACAGGAGCCATTAGAGGCCAATTTCTCTCTAAGAGGACCCATAATTCTGAATCTGGAGACCCACATCATCCATTCCAGGGCAACAACACTCTGAGCACAGTATCACTCTTGCCAACCTCCAAATGGTGCCAGCAGGGTGCCAGCAAAGGGAACAACAGGATCTGATTCATTACCGTGCTACCCCAGTTTTATCTTGCTGTTAACTGCTTGGGTTTGGGGTTTTTTTTTTATTGCAGTAGCGGCTGTATCACACCAACCCCAGCACACTTCATCCATGCTGCACACGCATTGCCATAGTCTGCCTTCTTTAATTTAAGGAATGGCAATGTGTTCCTGTTACCATTTGTGCTATGATTTTGCTCTATATCTGGATTTTGAACTAGCATTATGCCACATGTCTGATCTTGCATCAGCTCCCCGCTACGGCCCACTTCCTCTGACGCTCCTATTCCTTTCTAGCAAGTCGAGTGACATGGTCACTTCATTATCCCTATGTCTTGGCTTTCCACCCATGGTTTGGGCTGCATCCGTCTCTGAAGGCAGCTTTGGAGCCGGGGTAGGATCAGAGAGAAGGTGTAAAAGGCCGGGGAATGGGTTGCCACCTTCATCCGCTTTGATTCACTTCTGGACTTGTAACAAAACTCGATTAAGGCAACCAGCATGGCTAGTCCGAGCCCACCGATGAGGATATAGAAAACCCCCGCCACATTGCTGAGACTCAGCGCGCTCGTCTTGTCCTAGAAGAGAAAGGAGAAGGGAGGGAGGGGAGGGCACGTGGGAAGGAGAACAACAAAATTAATATGAGATTGCTCCGGGAGGGATGCTGCACAATATAGCAATGTTGGCATTACATCAGCTCCCCCTTTAAATGAACAGGTGACATTTCTAAAAGCATTTTCAATTTTTAATTCGGTGTCTAGTAAATCTAATGTTTCCCTCACACAAACAAACAAACATTTCTTCAGCAATGTGACTCTTTGTAAAGGTTTGGGATCTCTGTTTTTCAATCAGCTAACTTAAATGCTTGTTTTACCCAAAATGCCTAGTTTAAATTATTGATTAAAAGAGAAAAAAAAGAAAAAAGTTCTCCACCTCTGTGACATTTGCTTGTCCCTGATATCTCGCCTGAAATAACCTGTTCTCTTGGAAATGCTCATTCCTTCATTCCTAGATTGTTTCCCCCGCAAAGTCTGTTGCTGAGCAACACATCAAAATGGCTGGGTTTTTTTCTTTTTTTTTTCTTTTCCTCTTCAGTACTGAGGTTGAGGTGACACCTGAGCTGTCCTCAGAAACTCATTTGATTTCTGCGTAATAAGGCAGTTATTTCATATGCAATCAGGACCCGTTGATGCATGTCTAAACTAATTATTTGGTTAGCAATAAATAGGGCTACTAATGGACCACAACTCACAGTCAGCAGCTACATTCTGATTTTACAATTGCCTAATGAATTGTCACGACTCTCTGGGGAAGAGGCGAGTCTCAGAAAGACTCAATTCACTGCTAGGGAAACCGAGTCACCACATCTAACCCCGATGTCACTCAGTGCAACTCTCAAAACCTTCTCCTCCATGCTGACCAGGTGGAGTTGGGGTGTTAGGATAATCTGGGCAGCAGCAGGACCCAAAAGCTTGGCTCAGCACCGTGTACGAGGCTCCTGTTTCTAGGACACGCTTTCTCTATAGTGCAACCAGATAGGGCTCCCCTGCTCCGTGCTTGTCGCTGCTCTGCAATACTGACTCAATACCTATTTGCCGGTACAGATTTCCCAGGGCAAGCCCAACAGGTCAGTGCAAGTCTGTTGGAGCGACCAGGGTCTGACCAGCATTGACAGCCCTACTCCCTGGACCTGGGAGGAAAACTGCTTATGGATCATTTGAGATGCAGCCACACAGTTAAAGAACAATATTTATGCCTGTAGAAGTGTCTGCAGTTGGGAACGAAGCCTCTGCATGGTTCTTGGTGTTCCCTGCTACTCCATGGACACGTGGACTGGTGGGTGGCACGGCTTGTAGCTTGCCCTTGTAGGACAGTTGATTCACTTGCTTTGCTTGGCAGGTTTTACAATAAGCAACTCACACTTTTCGGAAAGGGCAAGGATTCAGGAAGCGGAAAACTGTACTGGAGCGATGTCGAAAGGGTCCAAAACCAAACACCAACATGAGCATGGAAGGTTTTGATTCAAGAGCAGTCTGCCTGGCACTGGCACTGTCTTTCAGGCAAGTACGTTTTGCAAAAGGATTTTGTCTTTTGCAGTATTACAGTTTGATGGCAAAAAAGTTAACCCACAAAGCATGAAAACATTTCAATATTCAAAATTAAAAAAACCCTTCTGTTACAGAAAAGAACTACTATTTTATTTTTTAATAGGAAGAAAAGAGGGTTCCAGTCCAGAATACGAAAAAAAATTATTTTTTTACTGCTCCTTCTTTGGGCCCCACTGCCCATGAGAGCTGCAAAGCTTCTGCTCAGCTGGAGCTGTCGCCGCAGGTTCCAGTGCCGCAGGGAGCAACTTTCCATCCTGAACTCTCTGCTGAAAGATGCTGAGGTTTGGTTAGGGGTAACGCCTGCAGAGTTTCGGTCCCTGGAAAAAACTCCACAAGTGATTTCATTTTCCATGCTTCGCTGATTGACATGGTTGCCAAGAGATTCGCTGCGGTCACCCTGCGCGTTGCACTGCTGCAGACGTGACGGTCGCCGCTGGCAGACAGGTTTAATTTCTCCCTTGTATAACCTTCATAAGCTGGTCACTTTGTAATCTTGCCGATGCTTCCTGTGTGCTCTCTGTAATGAGAGATTTCTGCAAATATCCTCTTAATTTCTGCAGTTTCCATATTTGAAGGATTATTTATCTGGTCTTTTCTAATCTGCCTTCATGCATTTTTTCCCCCCAGGCTTGACTGTATGTTTGTTCAGTCATCTATTCTCTGCAGATTACTGGGTATACTTTTAAGCACCAGCTGAAAAATGTAGGGAGTTTTTTAGGGAAGATTTAGAAAAGCGGAGCAATTACTCGGAGAAAACTGGGTTACAACACATCAGCTACTTTGCATCTTCAAATTCAGTCTGAAGGGGCTGCACCAGCTTCAGGGAGGGACAAAGACACTAGAGGTGGGCTGCCTTCCTTGACACCCTAATCTTCTAGCTTGGCTCCTTAATGAAAAGTGGCTGATTAGCACGTGCTCTGCGCTCAGAGGGAAGGATGGGGACAGGCAAGGAGGTGGAGCAGCCTATTTGTCTGTGTCTTACTAATGATTTTCAGCCCATACTTCCACATTGGTTTGACAGAAGGTATCAGGAACCTCCAAGCTTTGTGAAAAAGCGTGACACTGTAGAGAAGAGAAAACCTATTAATGCTTTCACTCAAGTAAATGTATCAGTGCAATCCATACTAGGCATCTGAGAGTCCACATGGGTCTTTGACTTGCAGCCACAGATCCTTAGGAAACCTGGCTTCCTTAGCTCTGCCGGGCATGGGAATACAAAACTTTCAGGTTTTATTGGCCAGGATATTGTTGTGTTTCCACTCCCAGTTTGGGGGTCATGGTCCAACAGGGCACCTTCTCAGCTGGCTGCAATGGCAGAGCAGTCTGGCAGCCAGAAAGGCTGCTGGTTCTTAATTTCCACTTTCCTCCTGATGTCAGCAGCAAATCAACCAGTAAGAGAGAGGAGATGACCCAAAGCAGTTTCCTGCACTACTATTTCATACAATTAATTTCAGAGCAGTTTATTTTTCTTGCATTTAATTTGCAGTAGCATTATTATTATTGTTGTTGTTGTTGTTGTTACTATTATTATTATTACTATTGTTACTACTGTTACTATTATTATTGGGACAATTTGGGTGAACTGAAAGTTGTCTTATCCAGAAGGCAAAGGAAAACACAGTGAGGCACACTGGTGGGCAAACCTGCTGGGAGGGAGACAGCAGCCTGAGTTTCACCTTCGCCACCATAACAAGGTTTCTCCCAAGGAGCCAAAGACACGGGCACTGAGGCACACCGGACTGCGGGGACACGGCTGGTGACACAGCCTGCTATCATGAGCCAGGCTGAGAAGTGAAATTGCTCCTGTGGTGTCACTTGACTTCTTGCTCATCCTCTCCTTTTTCTTTTCCTTTTTGTTTCCTTCCCTCTCCCAGCAGGACATGCAGAGATGTTCTCCGGGCGGTAGTGGCATCTCGTTGCTCCCATCAGCTGCAGGACCAGACCCACAGGAAGGGTAGGAAACGCTGCATGCCCCACGGAGGCTTTGCCTGCTGTTTCCATGCACGCTCCTGCCCTAATAATGCTAATAATAATAAAAAGTCCCAAATTATGCTAACTGCTTGAAGGGACCCTCCCCTCCTCTCTGCTCGGGCTCTGTGACACCAGATGCTCTCCTGCAGAGCTGCCCATCACCGAACCAGCTTGTTAGTGGGAGTGTAAATGTCACCGCTCGTCTCCCGCAGCAGCAGAGTGCTAACGTGGGGGGAAGATTGGCAGGTGAAAAGAGAAAGAAAAACCCATCTTTCAGAAAGCCCAGCCTTGTTGCTGCAGCAACCAGGCATCTTCCCGTCTGTTCCTCTCAAACGTGGCACCGTGTCCTTCATCCTCTTTGTCGTTATTTATCCTCCTTGGCTGAAAGGCGTTAAGGCCAAATTTGCCCAGTTTTCCAGCAGGGGTGGTCCTTTCTTTTACCCTGCGTGACCAGAGCCTGTTGGCAACACAGGGTGATGGCACCTCAAGTTGTTGCGGTCTCCACAGAAGATGAACTGTCCTTAGAGCGGGTGGTAGCTTCAGAAGTTGAGCTTTTACACCAAACACTAGGCCAACTTTACTGGGGAAAGGCCTAAAGCTCAGCAATGAAGGACATAGCGGTGGCCATCCTCTGACTCACTCTGAGCGCTGCTGTGGGTCTGCCAGGGGATGGGTAGGAGCACATGGATGGCCGGCTGCAGGGATGAGGCTGCCCAGCATGAAAAGACACCTTTGGTTTGAGAACCAGCCAATTCCCTGCAAAGGCAGGGCAAGGCAGTAGCAGGATTTGTTTCCTATTTTTTATTATATTTTTAAACAAAAGCGCAATTCTTGCAACTGGAAAAAAGGACGGGGAGATCCCTGTGGCTTTGATGAAGTTCCTTTAATTGCATGAAGTGATCTGGCTGCCCCTGCAAGGAGGTTGCACCTTGCCATCCTGGTCTGGAAAAAAACTTCCTTTCTCCCAGTGCCTTGCAAAATCCCCAGGGAAGAGGAGAATCACATCCATCTGCCCTGACACTTAGTGTCCACCTTGTCATTACCCTCCAACAACCCAAGGCATCCCTTTCAAGCCCACAGCACATTTCATAGCCTGCAAAAGAAGCTGTCCATCCTGTGCTTCTTCGTAAAATGGGGTCCTTCTAGGGAACCGCCTAGCTACAGAGTGTCTGCCTTTCTTCTGGGCTTATTTCTGCTGTGCCAAGTAAACGGGGAGAGCAGGAAGGCTGGGAGACAGGACCAGGAATTGGTGGATGGTCTCTAGCTACGTGAAGTGCTGGAGGTGCGTGCGCATGGAGAAACCTTGAGCCTGTGGGAAGGGGTGGCGGCCACGGGTTTACTGCGTGGAGGAGAGCAGCAGGGACATTGCTGCCCGGTGCAGGACACTGCCTGGGATTTCCCACTGTCTGGCAATGCAGCTGGGGCTGTGGTGGTCCTCGATCAATGGTCCCTGAGCGCAGCTGCCCAGCACTTCCTGGGATGGCATAGCATGTCCAAATATTCAGCAAAGCAGGAGTGTTTGCCTCTGGAGTTTTAGTTCAGATCACTAATGTATCTACTGTTTCTTTATAGAGATTTCTCTGGATAAAAAACGAGGTGGGCAATAGTTAGGTAAACAGTAAGATTAAAAATAAGATGCACAGAAGTCAGCTAAAGGCATGGAACATCATCTGGGACCATGGAACATCATCATAAGCCTGGGAGCACCAGAATTTTTACTTGGCTGTGGCTAGAAACCTTAGATACAAACCTCACATCCAGCTAGCCCCTCACCCCTCTTCATTAGCATTCATTTATCCTTCTGAAGGTCCTCTAACTGCAAACTAAGCCAAGCTTGACAACAGACAGAAATGGGAAGGTTTTGTCATGCCTGTGGAGGAAAGATATGAAACGGCCTCCAACCTCTCAAGCTTTGCTCTGAACCTTGGCTATTAAAGGAGAGGTGCGTGCTCTGGCTTATGCCCCCAAAGCGCAGGTGGGTTTTGTGCCCACCACGGGCAGGACGGGGGAAGCTGTGCCTGGTGCTCAGCCCTGCCTGGCCTGCCTTATCCCCGGCACCGAGGGCACCACAGGGAAAGGGGGAGAACCGCTCATGCAGCAGCTGGGCAGCTCGGCTTGATTGCGGTAGGTGCAAAAGAGCCCAAGAAGCAAAAATGGATAAAAACCAGGTGGGTATGTTTGCCTGGCTGCATTCACGAGAACAAGTGAGCAATGCAATTGCTTGGTCTTTCTGTAGGTGGGAGAGGGGGTCTGGTGATCTTAATGTTGATTTCTCTTACTGTTGTTTCATACTGCACTGCTGTTGCAGACATGGTGCGGGCGCTAAGCAAGGAACAGAGATGCGACCCTTTCATGTAACAGCCAAGACTCTTCACTGCGATCTTCTACTCCCATTAAAACCTTACATGGTTTTAAGGCTTGTGCCTACTGATTTCACACATGGAGTTTCAAGCAGCTCTCATGACTTTAAGATCCAATCTCATTTATTCACATGTGATTCACATGTGTGTGATCGTGTTTTTCAAGCACATGTAAATAACGTGATCAATATTGAGGTCATATGATCCACATAAACCCATGTGTCCCAAACCTTCTGTTTCCGTCCCTATTGGTTATCATGTTCTGTAGGATGAAGCACTACATCTACTACTTCTTTTTTTCCCACCAGAATAGTGATAAAGTACAGTATTGTAGGGATTTTGTTTTAAACTAAACTGATTTCACATCCAGTTCCTTATGGGCATTTTATCAGCTATGGGATTTCTCTAGCACTGATGCATGCAGGCTTGTGGTGAAGGTATTGTGGAAGCTGTGTCAT
>NW_009204931.1:45085-63989 GCF_000690835.1 Fulmarus glacialis
TGATCAGCAATAATTTCTCATTAAGTAACACACACACAAAAAGAACATTTAATCAATTCAAGAAGAACTTTAACATGTTCAAATCAACATATGGTTGGGATACACTTCAGACATTTTAGGACGTATGAAACATAGGGGCGGATCCCCAACTGGTGGTAGTCACCATTGCTTTTCCTGAAGCCCTGTGGAAAGGCCATGCTACCACAACAGAGAACCTGGTCATCTTGTTTCATCTGATGTTGAGGTCTGCATTCCCTCCCTCAAGAGTTTTCCAGATGTCCCAATGTCTCAGGGACTTAAGGCCCTTTTATGCTTTGGGAAGTAAACTCCTTCACTTTGGACAATTATAGTCAGCTATGAATAGCCCTGTATGCCCTGTGATATCATTGCCATGTTTCCAAAAGGTCAAGGGATGGTTGCAGCACCATTAAAACATACACACCCAAGAACACCTAGGACTTTTGGATGGCTGGAATGTTTCATAGATGCATCTCCCCAGTCATGGAAAACATTGCATGAGTCTGGATGCTGAGCAGACTCTACCATTTAGAAAGAAGACCAGTGATCTGGATTTAGGATAGCCTGCAAAACCCAAACTGTGCCACAGCCTGCCTTCAGATGTGTTCACACACTTCTCACTGATTTCAGCGGTAAACATCCGAGAGAGCAGCTTGACTCAGGAGGTGCAGCAGTGAGTTTTATAGGCTCTGCACACAGGCACAGTTTGTTTCTGGATGCTGGGTATCAGGTGCAATGCTACACCAGCATTTCATTTTTTGCATGAAAAAGAAGAAAAAAGCTAAGCACAGTAAGATACAAATGTGAGAGGGCTTTAAAAAGCATGGAATAGATGGAGGGCACCAGCAGACATTGAATATCAATAAAACAGATCTTGACAAAGGCCAAGGACTTTGCAGCTCCCGTTTCAGAGAATTTGTGCACGTAGCACTGAGTACCACACCAAGAAAATGTCATCAAGGGGCTGTTTTCTTACATTACAATTCTAAAAAAGCTTGGCTGTGAGCAAGAGGGATGTGCTGACCTCCTCGAGCCCATGATGGCTCTGCCTGTTGGGATCCCATCCAAGCACTGAAGCCTTCACAAGGACTGGGAGCCTCCTTCAGGCAGAATCCAGTCTTCAAAAACCAAAATCCAGATGCAGTCAAACTTGCTACCAGTCCAAGAGAAGGCGAAGGTGTGGATTTGAAGATGGCTGAATATTTTCCCTTTTTTACTGTAACGGTATTGTGGTCAGAGTCTAACTTTGATTGCCTTTAAAGCTAATGGAAGCATGTGAGTGTAGCTCCAGAAAGAATTTGACACTAAGTAAATCATTATTATTTCTGTCTTCTAAAACAGAATACAGGTTAATTAGCACTCTGATGGCTGAACCATCTGCAAAAGATTAGTTAACTAATGAGCCAAAATACATCGCAGCTTCTATGTGGGTACAAGGTGTTAACAAAGTAAATGCATTGCAGTTTCCCTGAGCACAATATCAGCCATATGATTTTTGGGGCCATGTGCTGAGCATTATGTGTTATCTTTCCTTGGAAGCTTCATTTCAGTTATTTGTCTCTTTCTTCAGCTCATGGGGAGTAAACAGAACAAGCCGTACTTCATCCTGAGAGAATTTTGATAAAAGACTGAGAGGTCTGGGGTCCTGAAGGGAGGTAGATTTTTAACAGGGAACATTTTGTGTTTATTCATAGACCCTAGGAAAACCGCCCTTGTATTTTAGGGAACTTTGCTGTCAGGCTGGCTGCTCTGAAGAACTTGCCCTCCCAGATCTCTATCTCAAAAACCTCGCTATTCCATGAGTCCAGACTCATATGGGGTTTCTTGGGTTCCTCTGTTTTGGATAATTTGGCTTTTTGCCCTCTTTTTGATCACTTGTCCAACAGCGGAGAAGAGCTCCTGCCAGGTAAATGGACGGGTTTTGCAGCTGCATGACTATCTCATGTCAGACAGGATCACATCTTGAACTAGCTGGTGTTGAAGGGTATAATTTCCGCCCTCCCATCATCGCCCTTCTCAGCGACAACTGAATTTTAACATCTGGAGGCCAAAAGATATTCAAAGCCAGATTTGGAGGAAGCAGCAAACTCTTTCAGCAGCCCAAGAGACCTAATTGATGGCCTGGGAGGGATGTTTGCACCTGCTACAACACATAGAATTATTTCTGGATTTTCAACCTTGTTTTCCTTCATCTGTGGCAATATCCTGGCGTGGTGTTCCCATGTAGAAGCAAGAAAAACAATGGTGAAATCTCATTTAGCATCTCTCTAGGATCCTCTCCTAAGCAGCTATCCTAAATGCAGGAAACTGGTCTAGCTACAAAAGGGACAAGTCGCAGCAAAAATCAAAATGCAGCCCAGCTTCTAAAACACACCTGATCTAAGATAGGCCTGGCTCACATGTACCTCCAAACCTGGCTCAGAGCTTTTACTCTGTGGGTGGAAGTGAGTGAAGATGAAGCCTGAATAAGAGACAGGCTGTCCGTGCTATACAGATGCCTCATGAATGTCACCTTGCTGAGGGCAACCTCTCACATGCAGGACCCCAAGGGGAAAACAGACACGACATGATGACTGTAGGGAACTACTAAGATTAAAACAATTAAAACAACAGGAACAAAACAAACATGATGGGACAAAAAATGACAGCAACTGTTCCAAAGAAACACCATTGGATGGAAAATCAAGCATTCCTCCTTTGCCATTAGGCCTGTAAGAAATTTGTTCTACATGCAGCCGGGATGAAAAAGAGGAAACAGAAAGAAATGTTAGGAATTTTTGGAATCATGCTTAGCAGAGGGATGTTTGGGGCTGCAAAATTAAAATAATCAATGCAATTTTCTTTTTTGTTATTTATTTTTCTTAGAAGTATGATAAATGGCTCCCTCACATGCCAACAATTACAAGACAGGTAGGATGTTCCTGTTTGTTTTTATAATACCAAAATTAGGATACAAGATTGATGTTTAAATAAATAAATAAATAGAATCAGCCCTGTATCCTAATTTCCATATTTGCAAGACAGAAAACAAACACTGGAGAGATTGCAACAGAAAACATCTCAAAGCTATGAGAATATATCTACCTCCATTTGGAGGCCCCCAAGTAATTTCAGAGCCTTAACCACACTGGGTGCAAGAATTGCCTTCTGGACCGCCTGCACTGCATTCATGAGCTTCTCTAAAGATACCTCCAGCAATTGCTGATATGGGAAGTGCTGAATCCAATTTGAGCTGACTTAATAAATCTAGTAATCAAAATCCTGGGGCCTCGTCCACTAGCAGTTGATGTTTCTTTGATTCTTTGGGCTGGCTTTGGCTCAGGAGCTGTGTGACCAGACAAATGCATCAGCAAATGCTCAGCTGGTTTCTAGTAATCCAGAGACCATGGATTAAATGTCTCTGCATTGGGTTATGTTAGCAAGCAAGTATAAGGCCACACACACGATTTTGGTAAAAATATTCTGATCAAAATATGTTTAATAAGTAACTAAATGAGGTGGACCATTGATCAGATTACTTAAAGCTACGGCTTCTGAGGACTTAGTCCCACTAAAACCTTATAACTCATATTCCTCATGATTGTAATGCGAGGAACTTGCATGGCTGCTGCCGAAAGGAACCACACCTCTGGTGTGACTCCGATCACCATCCCAGTTTGCAGATTGTGGTAATGCTGCTCTGAGCAGCTCAGTTTGCATGATGCACTTTGCAGGGGGGCAGCTCATGTCGAGGAGTCTGTGTGCAGGGCACAAGCTCTGCTACTAACTCAGATCTGGGTCTGTACTTTTTAGGGATTCTCCTTTTTAAAGGAAGGTCTCTGAAGATATTTCATATGACAGTAGGCAAAGGCATGTGACAGCTGCAGGTCTGGGCTCAGAAATGCAGGGCTTGTGCCCCTTTGGACTTGCTATAAATTTGGCACTTGCCAGGATCTGAATTGACTCAGTCAATGAAAATGCACACCTTTTGCAGGACTTTTTCAAAACTGGCTTCCCACCTCTCCCAAACAGCATTTCATTTTAGGAAACACCAAAATGCTTTCCCCATGAGAACTCCCTCTGCAAGCATGGATCCAAGCCAGGGTAATACCATACTCTGCAAAGCTGTGCAGTTCACATGGCACAGGATGAGCATCCCTTCCGGATAATACTCTGTGAAACCAATGGTTACACCACAGCAGCCCCCCTGCCATCACCTAATAAGCAGACACATTCATAGCAAGTGGATCAGCCAGGATCCAATGTTCCAAATGCAGGGCTTGAATAATTAAATGCTCCCATTGCCGCTCAATGGGAGCTGGATGTTTTACTTCCCTGCACATCACACTGAGTTTTCATATCCATTTCCCTCCACCTCTCCCACCTCCACACCCCAAGCTTTTGTGATTAACATGGCAATGGAGATTGAACTGTGTGCATACATTGATTTGCTGGGGGGTTTGGCAAAAGAAAGCAAATCCAAGCTACTTACCTCAGCGCAGACCCCTTTGGCGTTGCAATGCCATAGCCCTTGGAGTCCAAGTTACCTCCCACCTTCATGGTGTCACAGGGCTTCCGCTGCTCGATGTACTCGTTCATCGTGGACTCCAACAGGTAGGCATACTTCCCTTTCGACTTCCTCACGCGGATCATCCCCTCTTCTGTCGTCCTCACAAAAACGGAGGGTTCGGCTGACTTCATGTATGTCCACATCTTCTCAAACACTGCTATTTTGGATCGCTATGTAGGACAGCAGAAACCCAACAGAAGCATTAATAGAGGTTTGGGTGCCAGCTGAGATTTCCAGCTTGGACTGAACACATACCCACATATCGGATGGGCCAAGGAAGGCAAAAGGGGTAACGGGATATTAACGAACCTCCTGCCATTTCTGCGTCAGGGCCCAGATCAGCCTCTGATTTCTGCCACATATTTGGGTACGGCAAGTGATTTTGCGGATCAAACCAAGGGCAAACCAAGCTGGAAATCAGGAGATGGTTTCTTTTGGAGCTGCTCAGAGTAGCTCCTCGGTAACGTGGGGAAGGACATGGATATTCCATATCTGTGTTTACAATTGCAGAATATCACACGTACTGGAGACACAGCCAGCCTTCTGAGCAGCACAGGGAAAACTGGATTTTTGCTGTTCAAAAGACAAACTCATCAGATCCTAACATGCTAAAGGGAAGCAAGAGAAAAAAATCAGACCTGCGCTGAAGATGAGAGAGGACGGACCTGGAGGACTTGTCAAACAAGGGGCTAATCAAAATGCTTGCATTAACGTTTCCTTTTTACCCTGAAAAATTCTTTAGTGGAGCCAGCTTCCAGGGTCCCATAGGCGATTTCTGTCTGCTTGGCCAAGTCCTCTGCACTCTCGATGGGAGAAACCATCCTTTCCACGGTGAGGAAGGCAGCCAGGTTAGCTGTGTAGGAGGATATGATGATCAAGGTGAAGAACCACCAGACACCACCAACTATGCGTCCGGAGAGAGACCTGGACACAGAGAGGAGAGTCAGACAGGAGGGGTGTGGAGGTCCAAAAAGTGCAGCTCGCTCTTGCAGGCCCATCGTTTACCTGGGCATTTACCCAAAGTCACGTTCTCCAGCCACTTCCAGGGAAGCCAAAGGTCTGTCTCAGTTCTCAATCTACTTTTCAAGGTGTCAATCCAATTAGAGGGAGGATAAAAAATTCACAGTGAAAAAAAATCAGCAATGAACTGATTGAATTTGCTTTGATTTTCAATTCCTTTCAGTGTATGTAATAATATTAATAATAAGACATGGAGACAACTACGAGGAAGGTTTAGCTGGGCAGGGCAATGCCCATCCAAATAGTAGTTCTGGCGAGGTCTGTGTTGTGGCATGTACCCACAGCGGGAAGGAGCACCAGCATGGGGCCAGACCAGATATACAGACCAGCTGGGATCACTAGGTCAACTCCTCCATCACCTGAAGTTTAAAAATCAAAACTCTGTGTTTTTCTATGAGACATATTGAAGCTCAGAGAGGAGCTACGGCTTTAATGAATAATTTGCCTACTGACATCCTCTGTTTTGTATTCAGCAGATGGTTAGACAAGATGTTCATAATAATGCCTAAAATCTAGGTATTTTGCACTCGCTGCAATCAAATAGCCAATTATCTGTAACCATTGGATAGCTATAGAGGCAAATAAGTCAAGCAGGCATTAATTTATATTAAAATATTTTCAAATCATTTTTAAGAATGAAAAATAATTTGAGAGTGATGTCAGTATTCATTCATTCTGTCTAAATTATTTATATGCTCCTTCTCTAGATGCAGAGCACTGTCCCAGACAGAAGGTAACTTCCAATGCTATTTTATAAAGCCAGACAGTCTGCCTAGGGAGGACCTGCCCATGAGAAAAACTGTTTATTTCTCTGTGGGGGACCATGTCTCAGCACTGCCTTTCAGCTGACCTGAGTCACTCCACAGAAACACAGTGTATCGGGTGGTAACAGAGATATCCCAGTCCAGCTGGAACTGGACCAGCTTATGATAGTGCGTGCTATGCCATGTCCAGGTCTACGTGAAGCCTTGGGTCCAGCTGCTATGGTTTACTGTGGTTTAACACAACTTGACAAACCAACCTGCATGCTCCATCGCTCCATTGAGGGAAAAAAACTACACCTTGTTAATCACCAAAATTAGAGCTGGAAAGAGGCTAAACCCACATAGCCCACCAGCTGCACGACTTATCTAGGTTTCACCCTTCCAGTTTGTCCAGTCTGGTTTTAAACACTGCTGATGTGAGGGGAGCTGCTCCCGCAGACGTCACGTCATCTCCCTGGTTAGATCAACCCACCCTGAAATCTCTTTAGTCAAAACTCTTTGAGATCACTTCCCAGCAGAAAGCAGGCTTTGCGACTGAGCTCCCACGCACGCAGCACACGGGGCAGAGCAGAAAGCACGTGTTTTAATATGTGGAAATAAGACCCATCCCACCACAGCACTGTCAGCCCCGCACTCCTGGAGAATGATCACAGCAGCTTTCACCCGTGGCTGAGAGAAACTGCAGGAAACGTGACTGCAAGGGATTACAGCGACAGAAAGGACAAGCGGTGTATTTTACAGATGTGACTGAAAGGATTTCTACGGTTAGAGATGGGTTGGGCTTTCCTCTGCACAGGGGCCTCATTTCGGAACAGAGCCTCTGCCCTCCCCTTTGGTTTCTTCATCCATGGGCTTTTCTGAAACCGGGCAGCAAAGTCCATCTCACCACAAACCCAAGCTCCATGAATGACTTTGAAGGATCCACCTTTCAAGATCTTTCAGGGAAATCTGCAGGACCCACCTCCAAGGTGATACTGTAGGGAGTTCACAAATTCTTTTCTTAATCACCCACATCTTAAAGGCAAGAAAGGTATGACAAAGAAGATTTTTTCAGGTATGGTTTCCAACCATAAGCTGTATGCTGGTTACCCTGCCCTGCAGTGTCTCACACAACCCCGCTCCTTCGTTGGCAACTGCAGCAACATGGCTAAGCAGACCCATGCTCCCTCATCCCAGATTACTTTCTTTTTACGCCTCCCCATCACTGCCAGCCAGAGAGGGGGATCAGAGGTTTGTTGTGGGAGTGCTGTGGGCAAGGCAGGCAGATGGGCACTGTTCTTCTACCCTATCTTTAACTCTCTAAGAGAGACATACTCACCAAACAAGCTCTGGAGATGAATAGGGACCTCCAGGGATGATTCACCCCATCTATCTCATGTTGGGAGGAGGTCCCCCCTGCAGACCTCCCTCCCTATTGAATTTTGAAGGAACTGGGATGACTAGGTTGGACTAAACAGCTAATTTTTAAGTAGCTGAAGTTAGTTGACATAAATGTGACCGTCGTGCTTCCAATCTGCGGAGAATACTCAGCCTGCAGGACTATCAGTGCAAACGACTTTACTTTTTGTTTTGTATTTGGAGAGGGATCGGAGAGGAGGCAGCTATGGATTCTGCTCACATGTCTTCAGATTGATGGGAAGAGGAAAAAAATACCTGTCTTTAATTAGTCTGGGTGACGTGTGCTCAGGGAAGGAAGTGTTCAGAAAAGGCACCGAGGCATTAAACAAAAGAAACCGGATAATGTCAAATACAACAATCTCTGCTGATGAAGGCCACTTTGAGCTGGCAAAATCCATTTGCATGGCAAATAATCACATTCATCTCCAGCTGCAAATTACACAGCCTTTTCTTCCTGACGAAGCTGGGATATTTCTGCAACTTGTTTCAATCCCTTCAGCATCAGTCAGCCGGATTCCTGCCTCTAGACCCTCGACATCCTGGTGATATTCATTACTGGCTTATCCCACGGGGGCTGCCTGCTGTCAACTGCAGATGGCTTCTGCTTCCCAGCTCTGCACCTGGCACTGACAGCATGAAAAAGGAACTGTGGGATATTGAGACTCGGAGGTAACAAGGAGGGCTGGGGAAAGAGGGAGAGGGGGCTGTAGCTTCTTCCCCATGGGAGCCAGATGGGACAGGATGCACGTCTGTATCATCCACCAGTCTCATCTGGGCTGTGTTTGCTGCTGGTGCTGGTCATTTCTCCTCATCACATGAGATGTTGGGAGGAGGTGAGTGCTCGCTCTTATAGACAGTGGAGGAAAGAAGAGTAGATAAACAGCTTGCTATGACTGCCAGCATGGCTAGGGCTCCACGTGTGTGATGTTTTGTTGCAGACGTTGCTAATGGGCAATGTTTGCCCTGATTTCTAGATTGACTTGGAGCTAGAAGCTGTGAATCTAAACTGCTGTAAATACAGAGCAGAGAAAACACTCAGTGTACGGGCTCTACAGGTCATCGTCCTTTCGCTCTGTGGTTGTGCAGCATCTAACATAAGGGAGCGTCATGATGAAACATCACACAAGCAGATGCGATCCCATATGACATCCCTACAGCTCAACAGCAGTGAAGACAGGTTAAACAGGACAAGTTGGGTTTCTCTGGATAACCATATTGCCTAATTAGATTTTGAGCAAAAGCCTGTTACTGCTTACCAGAAGCAAGTGGTTGGAAAGACAATATCCATTACGATCTCATTCTGTTACTTCTGTAGACCAAGCAGGAAAGCAGCAGTGCTACCATCACGGGACACATTTGCAAAAGTGCCTTTGTAATTTAGGAGGTAATGTCCCATTTCTAGAAGTGACTTCAATACTTGGGAGGTAAAAGCCTGGTCGAAAGCCAGTGGGACTTGGAGTTACGTTTATGCTCTAGTAAAAGCAGTCACGGAGGAGTAGATATACCTTGTACTTTTAAGTCACTTTGAGGTTTTGAAAATCTCACTCCACAGTAGATAACAGAAAATGACCTTCCACTTGACTAACAAATGTTCTGCAGCTTGAGCCCTAGCAAAGTTCATTTCTCTTCACTAATAGGCAGTATGGGGCTTAAATCCTCTTGCATTGAGAATTTACATGTCCCCATACCCATTCAAGCATAACGTGAAGGCAATCAGCTCTCTGCTGTGTGGAAACGAGTTAGTGACTCAGTCCTCTGCGGGGCTAAGGTGAGATGGAACACACTGTTTAGTACTTTAAAGATATGCTAAGGTTCGCATGTTTGGATTTGTCTATTTGACCTCTGGATTTATTTACATCCATTACCATAGTAATACTTGTGAATAGCAGGATCTAAAAAAAATCAGAATAAAATAAGCAAAGATAACAGTGAAAGAGGCTTTAATGAATGGCTAATTCTGGGATGCAGAAAGGGATGAAATAGCTAGATAGACTTGACTGCACATTTTTCAATCTATATTATTCCTCCTACACCTACACTCTTCTTTCTTACACAATCCTAATTAAGATCTCTTCATTTCTTCTTCTAGCCCTGCCTGTGCTGGCTAAAATCACCTCTCCAGTCCTCTCCCTGACTTGTGGTCCTGCCTGCCCCCCACAGAACAGTAGCAAGAACGAAGCACTCCTTTCCAACATTACCCTTGCAGGAGTGAATAGTAAATACTCTGCCCTCAATATCCATGGTGCACAATCTACTTAAAATTAGAGCTGGCTGGGAACCAGAATTTCAGCACCGTGGAAAATTCTGAAATTGTAAATGAAACCTTAATATTCTGAATTGGAATGAAAAGATAACGGTCGCAAATGTCTTCTAAAAGTAGCGTTCCGAAAATGGTTGGTTTGGGTCCATCCAAGCTTTGCATTTTTCTATTATTTAATGTTTCATTTCTGAAAGGCTAAAAGGTATAATTTTAACATGGTAAACAATTTTGTTTCTGCTTTCTCATTACAAATAATTTTCTTTCAGCTTTTATAATACATTAAACCCTTACCTACCACGTGTATAATTTAAAAGATAATTCTGGAATGTGCTATTTTATATCTGTCTAATGGAAAAACTGCAAATGACCAAGCTGAAACTAATAATTTTGATTTTCTCACTCAGATGACTTTTTTTTTTACCTTTCCTTGCAAAAGCAATTGCATTTTGCTGGTAGAAAACAGAAAAGAATTGTAAGTTCCCTTTGTTCCCATTAAGTGATTTTTTTTTATGTTCTAGCCTTAGCATTGATGGATTCTTCACAGACAAAAGAAAATCATGCAGCTATAATCCTTATTTCTTAAAACAAAATGCAATCCTTGATCAAACAATTTGCTCTTTGATCTTATCCCTTACGGAAGGTAGGAGAAGCTGACAGGAGTTTGCCTCTGCTTTGCCATCTTATTAGAAGAGCATCATACACTTTTGCGAAAAACATTAAGATCATCAGAAAAAATACAAAGGAAACCTCATTGGAAAAATGTTCAAGCAGCAGCTCAGTTCTCTCCCACTTCTCCCTTCCCCCTGCCCAAATCCATCTCTTACGGAGAATTACACCTAAACTGACAGTGTTTTAATTAGAAGTGCAAATCTGGGATTCTAAAGGCATAGTTGCTTTGGGAGGATTTCCCAGATCTGCTGTTAAATTCAATTCTAATAAAGGCTCACTTAGTCAACTGACATATTTGTCACTGAATTAATTTATGCAAAACTGTTGAAAGAAAAGCTTGTTCTACTGGTTGTAGGTCAAATCCACTCTTGGTCTTCTACCCACACAGATTCTCTAATCTCTGACCCTGCTCTGCTAATTTGTTACTGACTCTAGATAATTTCATCGGTCTATCTTAAGGTTGACTTGATAGTGGATTAGTTGCAAACACTTTGCTCCAGTTTTGCTCTTATTTTAAACAAATTTTCAACATTGAACTCGGTCAATGTAAATAAGCTTTGCTTTTTCTGTGTGTCACAGACCATCTGACAAGACTAGTCTCACCATTTTATCTCTGACCCTGACATGAATCCTGGATTTGCTTGAAAAGTCTGTGAACAGTCATAGATAGAGGAACAAACTTAGCGTGGGGTTGTGGAACTGGGAGCAGCTCTGGGTGCATCCATCATGCACATGCTGCAAAGCTCTTATCCTCTTATGCTCTGCTATGCCACGGATAGTTTTGAATGAGCTACCAACTGTTTGTCATGAAATTGGAGAGATTATAATGCATATTTCTCTGTCAATGCTGTATTATTAATTTTCTTGCCATTATTAGTTTGCATTTACTTATTATTGAATCCTACCTCCTGGTACAAGAGTCTGGAGTCCCAACTGCAGTGCTGGGCTTTAACACGGAGCGTCAAGAGAGCCCTTACAAACACAGAAGTAAGAATGTTTTCTATTGACATTCTCATTTACCTCTCCCAGTGGTACAAATTCCTTCTTCTGCTCCCCTCATAACTTTTCTACAGAGGTAACAGCTGCTTCCCTGTGAGTAACATTTTGCTTCACTGTGAGTAACATTAACCAGTAAGACAGGGTAAGAAAGCTGAGGGTGCACAGGTACTGGGAGTCCCGTGCTGTCTCTCTCCTGCTTTTCTTTTTCTAATTTTTGTTTCAAAAAAAAAAAGGAAAAAATTTGAGAGCTTCTTAACCTTTGTATATGGGCTGGAGATCTGCTCTTTCTCATGTTTTCAGGCAAATCACGCCAGCTCATCCAACCCCCAAAGCCAGAAGGAGGCAATATGAATTGCAGAATCCCAGCAGAAGTCCTTTTACAAAGGGGCCTTGGGGTCACTTGCTGTGTAAATATTGCAACGACTGAACATATTGTCTGCAAATATGCAGAATCTCCAGATTCAATGGGAGGATGTGTATCTGTGAGGCTTTAATTGTAAGTCATAGTTTATTTACTGTTTCTTTCTGCCTAAGCTAATGGCCTTGGACAGCAGTATATGGTCCCTCTCCTACCATTTAATCTCTTCTTTTGCAGAATATGTTGGCACTTTTTTCTTCAATTTCCCTTTATCGGGCAAAACCTCTTTCTAAAATGAGTTTTCCTGCTTAGTCAGAAATGCATCATGCCACTTGCGGTTCTCTAGTCATTGGAGCTTGGATTGCTGCAGTGCTAAGTATAAGCATGACTACATGGAGCAGCTACGTGCTGTTTTCAAGACATTCACTAAGCATTTTGACAGACAAGAGGTACCTAACATCCTAACCAGAGGACTAGCATCCAGAAGCTCTTTTTTTTGTTCCTTGGGAAGCCCTGCCACTTTATGGGATCCAGGGTAGCTTACTTCATCTCCCTATTTCAGCTGTGGGACAAGAAGATGAATCACATTTATGAATTTCAGCTGGGTGGGTGGCCTGAAACATTGGTCACCAGGAGGAATTTACCTCTGAGCTGCGTCTTTGCTCACTTCCCCTTCCTGAGAGACTCAATCCCAGCAGGCAGAGGTACCATCAAATAGGCCCAGCTATGCAGGGGCTAATTAATGGACTCAATAGCTCTCTGCAGGTTGTGCCCTCCTGTGGTCTTCAGTGGCCACAAAATGCACCCTGCTGACACGCAACCAGCGCAACTCACCTGCTCAACTAATGAGGTATGATGTTGGAAGCACTAGATGCCAAGCAAGCATGGACCGATGGGGGCAACCAGCCCTCCTCAACTTGAGCAGGACCCATGTACCACCCATGGTATAAACCCACTCCTACAGAGCAGAACTGCAGAGCTGAGGTATGTCCTTCACTTGAGGGAGCCGCTGTCCCTGAGCAGTCAGAACTGGCTGCTGAAATGAGATGCTTATCCCTAAAAGAGCAGGATAATACACCCAACTTTTCCAGGGGGCTGCTAAAAAAAAAACCAAAACATTTTAAAGAAAGGGCTAGGATAGAGGGTGGAACCCTAAGAAAAAATAAGTGTGGCTGAAAGGCAGAACAGATAGATCCAAAGAAATACACTGCCATCCTCTTAAGTACAGGCACAGTGTGCCTTCTCCGTGTTGCAAAGCAGGGTAGTTTAGACTAGACTAGACTATTTTCAGCTGGAAGGGACCTACAACGATTATCTAGTCCAACTGCCTGACCAATTCAGAGCTGACCAAGTTAAAGCATGTAAGGGACGAATGTTTAGATAGAGGTTTGCTGAGAAACACGTGGTCACTTCGGGCTGCTCAGCAGCTCTGGTGAAAGGCAAAGTCATCCCTCTTCTGCAGTTTTGCCAGCTTTTGCTACAAGGAAAAAAAACGGCTCTTGTCATGCCTTTGAGCAAAAAATTTCACTGTAAAAAAGGCTCTTCACGTATTTTTCTCACTTTGGTGACATTTGTTTGCTTTGCTGAGGAAAAACTCACAAGGTGACAAGCACAAAATTTTGTCAGAAGCACTCGCTGGAGCGCCCCAGGGGATTCATTACTCAGGAACTTCCTCAACCTCAGGTGGCCCCAAATCTAACAGCACTCATCCTTCTTTTTAAACAACAGCCTATTGTGCTAATGTCCTTTGCTCTGTTGCTAGATTTCATGTGCTCTCCCTCAGGCTCTTCTTCAAAGTCCGGTGATAAGAAGCTTTTTTTTCCCTAGCGATTTAATATAGTTTGGATTATATGCTACCAGTTCTTCATTTTTCCAAGATCTTTAGCCATCTACATGTACTCACAATTTAGAGCTCCATTTCTGAGACTTCTGATGTTACAACAACCTAGTTCAGACTTCTTCCAGGGTGCCTTGCCTTGGTTCTTTTTGCTCTGTTTTTTTTCTCTGTCTTTTGTTAGATTTCCCAATCTGACGAGAGAAAGGCCTTTTCTGGGAGGAGAGTATTTTCTGCACTGGAAGATTTTCACTCTGAGCAATATTGCCAAATATTCCCTTCCTTTTCTCTCTCATTTCTAATTTAAAATGTGATCCCTCACCAAGACTGTACAAGTTACATTTTCTCTACTTTCACTTTTGAGCCTTTCTTTTTTCTACAAGGGCATACTGTATCCCTTGTAGAAGTGGTGAGAAATGAGTCTGGTCTCCCCTGCCAGTGTTCTTTAGAAGAGCTTTATGTGCACAGGAGTGCCTGTCTTTTAACATTAAAACTCCCAAACTGTGAAGGGTACACATGTTCAGTGTTTCTGCTGCCCCTATTTCACCTGCTAAGATTCATTTAGTGATTTTTTTTTTTAATTTTTGAAGGCTTTGGAAACACTGCTGAGATGAAAAGCTGCCCCCTCCCTCTGTTTGCCACGCTGCAGCCTGAGGTCTTGCTTCTTATTGAAAGCTTCAAAAAATGAGAGACAAGAGAAAATTCCTCCTAGGAGAGAGCATCCCGTGTGCTTCACTCCTGCAGCTGGGCCCTTGTGTATCCCTCTTCACATCTTGCACCTATCTACAGTGTACCGGTACTTATTTTTACTGCTTTTCCCTTTCACCATATGAGGACTCATCTTCTCCCCTCTTCCTTTCTACTCCTCTGTTCACACATTTGACTCCTATTACTTCTCACCAGACTGTGTTGGGAGAATTCATTAGTGTATATAACATGCTTTGAAGTTGTCCAAATAACGGTGATGTAACACTTTTGCACTTCTATGGGCTCTTTTATCTGAAGATCAAAGTAGTAAGTTATGACTACCATGATTGGATTATTGCTGCTTAGCCTTTGGATCTAAGGGTAAGCAGCAACTCTTCTGGGTAGGCATTAATCAGAATTACTGGATGATTTTATTAAATAGATGGAATGCCATAAAGTATGCTACTGCTTAAAGAAAAGGGTGCGTACACGAGCTGTATGGCCTTTCCTACCATTTGATTACATGAATCAGGTGGCCCCTAGCTGTCACTTGGCTCCTTTGATCCAAGTGAAAATGGAATGGAGACCAAGACTCCATCATGGAGGACTTCAGAGGTGACTCCATGCTCTGCCTCTTCCAACTCCATACTCCGTCCAAGCACAGCAAGGCTTTCGCTCCTATTTCTTAGCATGACTCACATTTTGCTTTTCCCAATTACTCAGCTTCATCAAGACTTTCACAATGAGCAACCTAGCACCTCTGTCATATTTCAATAAATTTGTCTTCGCCTGCTCACCATTTTGGGGTGTTACGATGGACATTGCTCACTGTATGTAAGCATTCCCAAACTTCTTGTGAAAAGGGGGTATGGTGCTTTCCCAGTTACCAGGACAAAGAGTTGGGATGAAATCTGGGACAAAAATTTGTCTTTGCCTGCTCACCATTTTGGGGTGTTATGATGTGAAAAGGGGGTATGGTGCTTTCCCAGTTACCAGGACAAAGAGTTGGGATGAAATCTGGGACAAAAGCAGAATAGGTACAATAAATCCCAAACTCAGGTAGAATAAGAGAGGTACTCTGAGCCTCCCAGTGGAAGGCCATGAGGTTTTGGCCAGCTCTGGGGATTAAATCAGCGAAGAGCAGCTGTGGATGCTCTGTGTGTTGTAAACCAGAACAATTTGAATTGAAGAATTCAATGCTCATTTGACTGTGTATCCAGACAGTGTGCACATGATATCTTAGTGCTGATAAAAGTGATGTACAGCATATGGAAGAGTTATTTAAGCAGGGCTTCCCTGTGAAAACATGCTCAGAGTTTCCCATCTTAGCTACAATATTTTTCTGGAGTGCCAACACTGAAGCAGTGTGTGACAAGCGGCCTTGCAGAGGACACCACTTCAGGGAGATGGAGGTCATTCAGCTCCTCACAACACTTACTCTTTGACAAAAACACTTGGCAACCGACCTAGCTATTAGGAAGACACAACCGTGCACAGTCCTGACTGCAGCTTGGAGGATGTCAGACTCCAGCTGAGCCGACTGCTTGGGGATAACAGGTTATCAGGAGAGAAGAAAATGAAAAGAGAAAGTGTGTTTCTCTTACTGACTGAAAACTGGCAAGTCGGAGCACAGCATAATAGGGAGTCCCTGGAGCCTCAGAGGGTCCTGTCGGAGTCATGGAGAAGGCTATCAATCTCAGAGGCACCCCTATAAATCTTAGTGCCACTCACAATCCTGAGCCAGTGCACAGCACTAGAAACGCAAGCAGCACATGCCATTTCCACATCACAGATGTCCTAATAAAACTTCCCAATAGATTAAAAAACTAGGCGATGCATTTTCCCCCCTGCTATTTTTAACTTTGTTTTCAATCAAAAATACGAGAAACATTTATTTAGTCCTGAAGAAGGAGATAGCAAATATATTTTTAGCTTAATAAATCTGCTTTTGGAGCAAGTGTTTGACTTCCTATTTTAAACACAGCTGGTAGAATGATTAGTAAATCTGTCACTCAATGGGGGGACTTTCAGCAAATTTCTTGCTGTCCCCCAGCAACCTCAATGGTAAAGGCCTGAAGTCAGAGCTGTGGAAGAGTGACTAGATGTGCCTGATGGGGAAACCATCCCGAGGAAGTGGCCTACAGGTCAGTGAGGGAAACATTCATTACCTCTGCAGCATTTAGAAATTTTCAGATAGCAGAGTGTGGAAATCCAAAAGATTCATTTTTCCTTTACAGATGAAACTGCATTTTTCCAACTACATTCAGTTAGTTATTTCCTTCCTCTGAGTCCTCTGTATCCTTCAGCGTTCTTCCAAATGAAAAAGAGGATAGCAAGGATGACTATTTTAAAAGAATTTCCATTTTCCCCTGGCTGCCACATTTTGGTTGCCATGGAAGTGCACAAGCTCCAAAGGGGACTGTTAGATATTGTTCAATTTGTCAAGCTGCTCCGCTGGTGAGTCACTTTCCCTGGTTAAGCGCGTTTCAGAAATAAGTGTGGTCATCAGTTCCTGGTGATTTACAAGTACTGCTGTTACCCTGTGACCTGAATTTCCTCTCCCTGGACATAATTAACTCTGCCAGGTAGAGATAATTGCAAAATCATTTGGTACACTTTTAAAAGGAAAGAAGACTTTTCCAGAAGTTGAAATCCTAATTTTTTACTTTTATTCTTAAAGACCAACCTCAGCTCACCTGTTCAAGCAAACTGCCGAAAATAAATGGTCCTGAGCTTTGTCCCCATGGACAAGCCTTCAAGGCTCCCGGATTCAACCCACATTGAAGCAGGAGTAGCAGGGATGCTGAACCACCCTTGCTCCCAGGCTGGTTTGTCTTCCTTCTCCCCCAGGGCAGCCCCAGTATGAGCTGCAGGTTGCATGTGCTCCCCGAGGAAACGACAAACTGCTGCTTCCTTCATTGCAAAAATATGCCCTTTTCCTCGAGACTGCACAGTGAATCCAACTGGCAGTCAGCAACCTGGTCTGTAGGAGCAAGCACACTGTCTCCATGTCCCCAGAGAGGCTTTAGCAAGCCCTGCTGGTGAGCTCCACACCATCACCCCTAGACCTTCCTGTGCAAACAGTGCGAGGGGAAAAAAAAAAAAGCACAAATCTTTTCTCATTGCTTGTGGGACTCGTGCCTTGGGACAGCTTGCACAGCTCTCCAGTGACTCTTCAGGACAAGTTAAGGTTTAAGGTTATAATGGGTACTGCAAGGACAACACCAGAACTGTGCATCAGGCCAAAAAGACAGGCAGATGCTTGGAGTGTCAGAGAAGACGCCTACTGAAATCAAGAAGAGTTGCCAAATGAACACCGAAGCTTAGCTTTCATTTCAGGAAGAAATTAAAATCCTTCTAATTGCTAAATGCAGCTGATTCCAATTTCCCTAATACTAGATTTTTAGCAAAATAAGTAAGTACCCTGCAAATGTAAGTTAACAAAGGACAGAACAGAAATAATTTCCTTGAAACAACTGAAATAGAATCTCTCACTAAAAAAAAAGAAATTTTTTGTCCTAACAAATTTATGATTTAGATCTTGTCTAAAATTGGATAAAATCTTTCAGTACTAGGAACATCCTGACGAAACTTAAAAGTGCTGCTGTTTTTCAAAATTTCTAGAAGCTGGTTTAGGAAAAAAACCCTCAACGATTTGTGGAGCAATTTTGCTGTTATTTCCACCAGCTCTATGGCTGAAGTCTCCTATGATTTTTTCAATTGATCTAAAAAGAAATGTAAATAAACAGGGAAAATAGCAGAAGAAAACATTCAGCATTAATTACAGGTACATAATATATATACCGTACTTGCTCTTCCACAGACAAACCGCTATGATTGAATGCAACAGAAAGCCTGCAAAGGAGTGCAGTGAAATACAAGCCCAGCTACACACTATATAGATCAGCCAGAGCACACTGTTTCCATGTCTCTAAAAACAAATAATGATGTCCACAAGATGCCTATAAATAATAGATTGTATCTATTGACTGGATAGCAGCCAGCATTTTTATCTCTCCTTCCCACCTCAGAGTGCATTCATTCATCATCTCTGCGAGCAAACCTCCCTAAGCAGCACCTTCCCCCCAGCCAGGGGGTCACTGCTCGGCCCGTGCCGCTGCACCTGCACGGGCTCCAGGTCTGGACTCTGCAGGCAAGTCAAGACCCATCTAACTCTTTATCCCAAGCCAGCTGAAGGGTGAATTGCATCTTGCGCCATGTCTCCTTGCACGCGGTAAACACCCGCTTTAGGGCGTCTTTAGGGCACACTGGTATGGCCCAACCACCTCCTAGCAGTGCTCTCTTACGGCACCTTGCACAGACCAGCCAGCACAGAAACTCTTCCTGC
>NW_009204931.1:64020-79385 GCF_000690835.1 Fulmarus glacialis
CCTGCTGATGCATCCCTGCTGACGCGCTCGAAACCTCCCCTCTCAAGCCTGGCTCTCTCCCAGACCCAGGCTGTGACCAAAGCCGCATTCACCATTTCACTTCCAGCGCAGGCTGACCAGGGCATATCCAGCTCTGTTCGCAACCATGCAGATTATAATAAGCAATTTCAAGCTGTGTTGTCCAGGTATTGTGACATAATACCCTATCATGTCATGATATGACTATACATTTCCCTTGTACTTATGGTATGTTTTGATCTGAATCCAAAATACACGTGTTTTTTTTCCACAGCACAGTATAAAGAGAGCCCTCATGAAGCTGCGTTTATTTTTGAAGATCTCTCTTTGATTTTTGTCTGGCGGGGCACACAGAATGGCGGCATTTACTGGGTGATACTGTGTGATATTTATCCTCCCGTCAGACTTCAGTGGGGACAAGACACCTATAGTCACTCGCTGAGAGAAACTGTGTATATTCTATCTCATAGTATATTCTATCTCACGGTATCTTCACAAAAAGAATAAATGCCTTCCTGGAAGATATATTTTAGCCAAATGTATTTAATTTTAGTCAAACATAAGTTTTCTGAGTCACAGGAAGAGTAACTGGATTAAATTTAATAGTCTCCAATATACAGGAAGTCTCTTTTGGGCTCAAACCATATGAAGCAACACATTTTGAGATAACAAAAAATAGAAGATCAAGCTAGGAAGCTGACAACGAAAATATATATTTTGCTCCCTGCTTTTTTATCCTTTTCACAACAATCAAATAATTTATTTTGTAGAAAATGATGGGGCAGATGAAAAATTCAGATACTTCGTTTTGCTGCAGAGGAGGTTGGGAAGCCCAGACGTCCCCTCGGTCTCATTCTCAAAGGCCTCGGGTCCATCCTGAGCGAGGAATGGCAGCAACGTGCTGGATGTTAGCAAGGTCCCACTCTCCACAGCTGCTACACACTGGGGTTATTTTAAGCTCTGAAGACAGTTTATCATATTACATTTCTGAAAAATGGTCCAATGTGAGTCATATTTACTTCACATTTCTCTTGCTGCAGGCTCCGCTATTGGCTGCGGGATATTTATTACCTCTGATGCCTGCTCTGAGAATCTCCTTTCTGGGTCTGTATTTCACATTTAATGAGTGCTTTTGCAATTTCATGACTGTTTTCTGAAGTTAAGGCAGCAGTTTGCAAAGCCTAATGGTTTATGACCTGTTTCAGACTTCACTGACTTCTGCCCATTACTATGTACATGAAACTACTCATGTTGCTCCAAAATGTTGCTTCTCCCTCATTCTGCTGTGTATCAGCCAGTACTTTGAAAGCACAGACTTTAAGAGCAACGACAGGGACCATCTCACCTCAACCAGGACAAATTAGTCCACGTGATAGTGACTGAACCACATCCAGTGGGGCCACTGGTCAGTGATGGTGCAGAAGGGGGACCACACACTCCAGTGGGAAATGTCCAAGAGCTCACAGCCTCCTTTGGTTGAAGCTATCTGTGCACCTACAATTGAGTCGTTCCATTCATGGCGTAGCAGGGATGGATTCCTTCCTCATGCTCAGGTTGCAGCATCCAAAGGCACAATACAGACTGCCACCAGCTACTGTTGGGATTCTCCATGACTGGTTACTGCCTGGCCTTCGTCACACTCATCCAGTCTATGCCTAAACATGACGGCTTCAGAGCTTCAAGAACACCAGTCAATCTCATGCCCAGCAGCCTCACTCCTCGGGAGAAGAGGCTATGAGCACATAACCCACAGCTACACTCTGTCTTGGCCATCCGCAGGTCATCAGATTCACAGTGTATCTTTAAATTGCTTGGTAGGTTGTGAAGCTGCTGCAAACCTCACCACCTGCTGTGCTGAGTGATGTGTCTGCGGTTTTGATCTTACTTTTTTTTTTATGATAAATACATAGTGGCATATGCACTTAAAACAAACATGCTCTGGAAAAAAAAAACAACCTCCCGACAAATTTCCCCTACTCCTTCCCAAAACAAAACTGAAATAAACAAACCAAAACCTCTACAAAAACAAAATACACCCCTGCACTTGCTCCTTTCTGCTGGGGAGAGAATGACAGAACAGATGTATAACAGAAGCTATTTATGTTGGTTAATACATTACTGGGGAGATGCTGAGAGATTGTAGTGATAAGTTTAGAAGCAAGCATATAGGAAATATATTGGAATAGAGCAGATCCCCACCTGCCCACAATGTCATTCTACCAAGCATTCATTTCTAAGTGATGTGTCACAGAAATCCTTACCAGGTTCGTGTGAAAAATACATGTGAAATACGGAGCGCACTCAGAGCCTTTCTGTACAACAACATCCTACGGAAATTCTCACTCTTCTGCATCCTCCTTGCTTTCACATTTCACAGAAATGTCCCCCTTCACTTGCAACCATCACAAGGAGCTGTACGCAGAGTACTGGGAGTTATAATAATGCCCGTATTTAGTTTTTTAAATTTTCTCTTCTTGCAAATATTTGTAGTCAGAAAGTGCTCTTGTGCTCCATGGGAAAATATCGGTTTCAATGAAATTGTAATTTTCATTATCAGGATGATCAAATTAACAACATTAAAATAACAATGACAGAATCATTCATTTCCTATTTCAAAGCAAAATAAAACAACACTTTGAAATGGTGATTCAAAGCATGTTTAGCTAGAGCAACTCTTGTTATTTGGATCAAAACCACTGATCTTCCCCCAACACTTTTTATTAAAGATGTTTCAAAATTTGCTATTCTGCAAAGTCTCAGCTTTTCACCTCTCCACGCTCCTCCTTGGAACACAAACTGGCTATTGAAATGTCCCCAAAGGAAGGCATTCTCTTTCCTAAATAAGAATAATGATGACAAGAACAACAATGAGAATGAAAGTGGCAATAACCTGATCATAACACACAGGGCTGTGTTACAAGACAGCGATAAAGTTAAAGTTCCCTCTGCTGGGAAGACTTTCTGAATGCTCTGGCTGGACTCCTACTAATCAAAGATCAGATGATAAAACATATTCATAAAAGCTGTCACTATCAAAGTGTCCTGCAGGCTCTTATTTCCCCTCTATCCCAAGCTCATTAATATTTAGACAAATTGCTATCCAATAGCCAACAAGCTGGTGCCTGGCCTCCCCCCGCCATCCTGCGCTGAGCTGCGCAGTGTTATCTTTGCTTGCCGATGAAGTTGTGCCTCCTTCTTGTCCCCCGAGCTTTGATGCCATCCCAGCATGTGGGAAATTAACTTTTGCCTACCGTGTTCACCCACAAGATGCGTATCTCTGCTGAAATTTTCCTTGAAGAGAAGGGAAAGCCCGAAAAAGGAAGGATGCGGAAAAAAGAAAAAGGCTATCTACTTTTATCAGAGCATCACTTCAGAATGTCACCGTGGCATGTAAATGCAGAAAATGCATATACTGCCTGTAAATTCATTCTTGTGACTGGCAGTACCTTTGGTTTGAGTCAAACCTGGCCAAAAATGTTCTTAGCCTAAACTGGGACAAGAAACTTTCCTGGTCCAATGAGCTTGCATGTAAAACCAGGTGTGTGCCAGCAGTGCAGTGACGTGCTGTGCCTCTTGGAGCTGTGGAGAGGGTGAACGACAGCAGGGTCCTGCCGCGTCTGGTGGCCTTGGTGCTTGGCCTGTCCATATGCTCTCCAACCAACCAACCAACCTCCAACCAACATCCAGAGCAGACCTCTTAGGAATGATTGGTACATATGATCCACATCCCAAGCCACAGCTCATGAATCCTTTTTCAGCCTCACAAACCCTAAGCACCTCTGCCCTGGACACAAAACACTGGATGTATCAAAAACCTCATCCCTGCCTCACCTGTGGTCCTGCCTCAGGTGAATATACACATACCACAAGAAAGATCCCTCAGCTATTACAGACATTACTTACTGGACATATAACTTGTGCAAATAAATAAGAAAATCTATCAGAGTCATTCTTGCAGTTATTTAGTTCTTATGCTTTTAATTCTTTTTCTTTTCTTTTTGAATGTCTTTGTATGAACAAGGCTTTGAGAAGATTTGTGTTTCATGGGCTCCTGCAGTAGGCAAAATCTCTTCAGAAGACTTGTGGGAATACAGCTTTCAAAAATGAAGGAGGTATTCCCAGACATTATTTAGAAATAAGTCTCTGCTTGTGTCTCTATCACAGATTTACATCTTCTGCATTTCACGCAGTTTTCCAGCCACCTTATATTGTGCTAGCTTCTCCAAGAAAAATTGTCTAAAAGTAATCACAAGAGTCATTAATTTATACAGAGAATAAATGTCTCCACCAAAAGTCCCTTTAGGAACCCTTTGGACTTTGGGGCCTACTGAACTTTCAGGGAGCAGAACTATTGACTGAAATGGGAACCAGAAGGAAAACTCAGTACTTCTCTGAGCTTTCTAAAGGCCAATAATACTTAAAGCCACTCAGTGTGCTCCATAATCTTTGGCACAGACCATATAACTTTTCACTGGTCACCTACTGTATTATTTCTCCCTACTTTACTGGCATTTTATAGCTTCCCTATAATGCTAGAATGACCTTTTTTTCTAACGGCAGCAAAATAAATGACCGATAAAAATTGATTGCAAATGTGTGGCTTTAGAAAATCTTGTTTGCATTTCTGTAAATCCCCTCAAAAGAACTGCCCAGCATAAATTTAGAATGGTATTTTTATGGTACCAAGTTTGAGGTCCCAAGTTCACGGGTGTGAGACCTGTGAACCTTTGGATTCCTTCTGAATCTGTAACTGATTCAGAAAACTACACTATGGTTCAGGAAGGAAGGTCAAAAAAGAACCTGTTCAGTTCCAAACCATGCAGAAATATTAAATCACATGAACTGGAAGAAGGTTCATTGGGGAAGGCAACCCACCTTGGAGAAATATCACATCCTTGCTGCATGAAAGCTCCCAGGGAGAACCAGAGACTGTTGAATATCCCAAACTCATTTGTCTGGTCATTGGCCGGCTGGTCTCGTCCTTCTTCAAATTCCTCAGTGTGCCATTCATAAGGGCTGAAGCGACTCACCAGGAAGAGGACAACGCTTACTCCGATGTAGGCAAAAACAATGCACATCCATATCTCATAAGCCAAAGGATCCAGAAAGGAAAAAACTCCTGGTTTGGACTTCTGAGGTTTTTTTATCATGATCGAGATACCTAAACTCATGAATGGTTTGGAAAAGTCTATAACTTCTTCTCGAACCAGAGTGATGGTTAATGGTGCCACAGCCACATCTGCCCTCTGAAAAGGAGAGACAGAAAAGAGATTTGCATTGTGGGGATAAAATATATTTACTAACTCCAGCTTATGTTCCTTTCATCTCTGTTTACCCCCACCATCTCAGAAAAAATCAGACAAAACCAATTGCAAGAGAAATGTTAAAAAGGAGCAGCCCATAATATTGGTAGATTATTTCCATTTTATCACTACTGATTACCAATTCTGTTCTGAAATCACCGTATTTTCTTTTTGCAGCCACCTAGGTCTTCTTGTCTGATTTATTCACTGATGTCACAGTCTGATGCAGATGATTTTCGCTAAAAGAGCTTTATCATCCAGACATCAAAAGAGGCAAGGAAAGGCCAATTGCCTGAAAAAGGATGCCAGGATGTTTACTTCCATCAGAAGCTGTTTTTTGATTGCATAACTGATGCAGGAGAAGAGGAAAAATGTCCCAGTCACACTGAGGTGCACTCTCCACTTATCTTACAATCTGTCTTGAATATGGAAAGGGAAATGCATTGAAAAGGCTGTCAGCATATACCGTGGAGCTACCAATGACACAGAGACTTGGGCACTGATGCTCCCCACACTAATTTCCCCTGTCTCTACATGGGAAAATTAGACCCCTCTGACTTAAAACATCACAGAATGCGAACTACCAGAGTGAGCCAGGTTTAGAAGTGTAGAGTGCAGGTGTGTATCTGAGATGATGGAAATGGGTGGCTAGACAGAAAATGGTCTAGTCCTACTGTTCACCAGTCATATGCTAAGTGTTTGACATCTTCTTTCATCCTGCCATTATCATGCAAATATAAAACAGAGTAAAATTTGGAGATTCTACCCATGGGAAAGTTTGACTTTTCGATACTTGTTCTTCCGAAAATGGAAACAAAAAGAATCTTGGAACTGTTGAAAGGAAACATTTTGACATTTCCATAGGCACAAAATGTGCCGTCCCTCCCTAAATTAAAATGTTTTAGTTGGGCTGATTATTTGCATTATCAGAGCTGAAGTCCTCAAGACAGCTCAGGCTGACAGAAGGCAGGGCTCCTTTTTACTCTAGGGCTTGAATGTGTTCTCAAGTACCGAAAGCTAAAGACAATGGACGAGGTTGGAAACTCACCCCATAAACGAGTTCTCCCACCATGCCGTTCCACGTTTTCGTGTCGGGGTCCCGGGCTCCGTACTTCCCATCTCTGACAATCTCCAGCCTATAGTGGTAGCCAACATGCTTTGCGATCTCAGCAGCGAGCTCCACACAATAGCCTTCATACCTCTCATTGCCTTCAAACTGGTTGGCGTTCTTCTTGAGCATCACATATGGGTCTTCCTGGCAGAGAAGACCAATATTGAGCCATGCTCCACATTTCTAGAGATGCATATGAGGGGCTCAGACTAGAGCCCAGCTTCTGGTCCCCTTGCAAAACTCTAGCTTTATGTTCCTGTACCAAAGGGCACAGTCAACATTTTAGAAGGTACGAAGTGTGATTTTTATTGTGGCATTTTCTATTTATTCATGTCTGTGTGCAGCTTCTGCAGGGATGGACCCGAGGGAAATGGATTAGCTGAGGGGTTTTAGGTAACAAACCTTTCAGTGCAGCTCTGCAAGGGATATTTAGTGCATCTGAGCTCTGAATTTTTAAAGGCATGTCTGCCTGTGTGGGCACAGGCAGAATCAAATCTGCTGGACAGGAGAGAGCCCTAAAGATGTTTAACTCCGTTTGGGTATTATGTCTTCTCCATAGACTCGCAGTAAGTATTCAACAAACAAGTTAGTAAAATTTCATCTGTTTCTGCAGGGTAAGCGTATACAATGACACAATACATGATACTATACATTATGGGGTACCTATTATTCCTTCACGATTATGGTGGAGATTTGTTTTTAAAGCTATGATTCAGCCTCTTTGCACAATACAGCTTATCCTTCCCAGAATTACAGCCCCCATTCTCTGGGCTAAATACAAAGCACAGGTATAATGTTCCTAATTTACCTATGCTGATGCCTCTACTATCTTGTCATAATCTTTTGTATTTTCTACACTAAGCATGAAAGCTCTTTAATACCTTTTTAATTAGCCATGGCAATTTTCAGATACCTTTATGGACCCGGCAGGAAACAGTAAGTGCTGTTATTATTATTATATTATTATTATTATTGCTATTATAAAAATGATATAGTACAAGAAGGGCACATGAGGGGGAAGAGGGAGTCTGCACATCAGGGAGGTGGGAGAGAGGGAGAGCTGGGATAGAAGTCGTAACACTTACTAGGATAGTTGTGACTATGTAAGTCCTGTTCTGGAGGCTTGTAGACTCATTGCCGCTTTGAGTATCTATGGCTGCTGGAACCAACTTCTCATCTTCATTCCAATAACCAATCTGCCGAATACAAAACCAGGATATCTCTTTGATAACTCATTGTAATATTAACCAAGATACGGTAACAGCAGCATCGAAGCAGGTCATCTCTCTCTGTATGTTCATACCCAACCAGAGATCTCCTTTCCTGATTATTGACGTCTTTTGCCAGGGGGACCAGGAACTCCCCCATTCCACCATGCCTTCAGCCTGAAAATAATGTCCATGATACGTTATGGTAGCAGAGTGCTTGTATGCACATAAAAACAATTGGCACAAGTACAGGGGGATTATTGCAATTCCCTGCCCCATCCCTACTCCAGGAGTTCACACTTCCCCTGTGTGACTTCCGAGTATTTTTCTAATGGTGAGCATGTGCGCTGCATGTCCAGATGCTATAGGGTGATAAAGTACTATCCTGAAGCTGAAAGCCTGCATGAACATAGGACTGACTCTGAACACATCTTCAGGCAACAGGACAAAAAATCAAGTGAGGAAAAACACCCCACCCCTGGCCAATGTCAAAAAGTTTGGGGTTATGAATAAACTGAACAGCTGTAGTGGGAAGAACTCTCATGTTAAGCTGTGTTTATTAATAAGCAGGGATTTGGGCTGATCTATCACCACTTGCAGGTAAAGCAGAGTGCCACTGAATATCACTAGGAAGATCATTGTTGAGGTCATCCACTTTGAGGGCTTGATTTTATAAGAGGTTTTCCACCACCTCATGTAAGTATGCAGTTGCCTGAGCTCTGCTCACGTGAAAGGAATTTCTTATCACAGTAAATGGGGAAGGGTATTAACACAGGGCACGACCAGGAGCCTGCTGATGGCAGATTAGAGATCATAACAGCTCAGGAGAAAAAATCTACGCAGGCTTCTCATCTCTCTTCATTGCACAGACAAAAAGAAAGGAGAGTGAGGAAAGAGATTCCAAAGCTCTGCCCTAGGGCAACATAAATGGAGACACATATGTTTGTTTTGTACCTCTAACCTGGTGGATCTAAGATACAATATGCATCGTGGCAGTGATGTACACGTCTTCCAAACAAATATTATTTCTATCAGTAAATACACAGCAAAATCAAGACATTTAGCCATTCTGATTCTTCTCCTCTAAACTCTCTCTAGATTGCCAACTTCTTGAAGTTCAGAGCCCTGAACTGGACATAATACTGCATTTGTCCTCTTATGAACACCATGTAGAGGAGGACTTTGTATGTCTTCAAAATGACACTTCTTTTATTTCTCAGTGAGAAATTTGCCTTTTTTCGCTTGACTGTGGTTGGCTCTGATCTCACATCGGCTGCTCTCAGGTGTAAGTATGAATTGGGGGTAGGGGCTGTAAATGTGGAACTTTCACTATTTGCAGTTTTTCTTAATTTCAAACAAGTATTTTATTTTTCAGGGGATTGAGGGGGTTCAGAGGGTTTCCAGTGAATGACCCATTCCAAAACATTTAGTAGTTCTCCTTTATCGATAGAATAACTGAGTTATTCTTTGTTCTTCAAATATGTAGTATCTAAAGTGGGACATAAGCACATGGAGTCAGATTTTCAAAAGGATAAATGTTTCAAGGGCTCAGCACCCCTGAATGAGGCCAGAATTTTCAAAGTGCCTGGGATATAGAAAGAGATCAACACTCCAGAATGGCACAAATGTCTGTGTAGCTATCAGGACATGGTAGTGGTAAAGCTCTTGCCACTTCAAGGAGAGCAGAATTAGGTCAACATAAAGGGTTCACCTACACTTGTTAGGGCAGACAGCTTCTGCATGGCTCTGCCTTGGCTCATCCTTGGAAAAGAAAAGTGGGAGAGCAAAAAACAGACAGTCGTGTAGCTGAGCCTGGGCCAGTGTGCCCTGCCTATAGCAAGACTGAGCTGGCCAAGATTTTACTATCCTGAAAATCCCTGAGATGCCCTTGTTGCTCTTGATAACCCCTTCCATACATTGTATTTTTTTAGTAATATACCATGAGTTCTCCCTAGTGCTTTGTGTTGCTCAGGCAGAGAGCTGGGAATGCACTTGTGGCGACTCCACATGCAAGCTTTCATGAACAGAAACGTCTGTTGAGACCTAACCACACCGTGACTCTAACACCAGGTTGGTGCCTGACACAGGATCTCAGGTCACTCTCTACTTTACCTTTCTGATTCCATCATGTTTCATCTCAATCACATGGAGGGTGTAGTTGGTCCTCCGTCCCTTCTCATTAAACTGGACGTTGCCAGACAATCCTTCAAAACGGACCTTAAAGACATAAATATCAATGAGGAGAGCAAATTGGTCAGCATCTCAAGCAGTGGTGATTCGGCAGCAGTAAGAAGCGAGAGGAAGAAGGATGGACAGTGCAGTCACGTTTCTCAGATCCGTGCAGGGGAGACAGGACATCTACCTGACACCAGGCTTTCACTTAGGTTCACTCTCTACAGCATGCCTGGCCATTCTCTTAACTTACCCTTTCTCTTAAAACTTAGCGGTCTATTACTGAGCTCAGCGATGCGTAAGAGCTAGATCAGATGTGTGAGCCCATCACCTCTTGCGATGTAACAGTGAGCTATATCAGCTCTGAACTCCTTGGGCTTTGTGGTTTTTTCTATTTTCTAAATCTGACCTGGAGTCAGGTTTTGGTAAAGAATTTGTCATTTCAAATCAAGAACTGTATTTGGAGGAAATACAAAACCGTGGCCACGGCTCCCAGCTGCTGTCTTTCGATAGAGAGGAGTCTTTCGGTAAACAAGCAAATTTAATTACTTCTGCACCAGCCTAATAAAACCTGACAATTTAGTATTGTAAATATTGTAAATGAAATTTGCATAGGAAACTTTGAATCATAAATCTCTGCTGATAACACTGCCAAGCTGAAGAGCGTTGCTCACATCACATCCCACTTCCTGAACTTCGCTTCTCAGCGTGGCCATTTGACTTGCTGCAAAAGTGGCCAGCCTGGCATGGAGAAGGGCTTCCAACTGGAGCCACATATCGTGTGTGGGGACCAGGCAGCAGGGACCAGGAACATGGGAAAAGGAGTGCAAATTTGGGTCTCTATAGAGATCACCTGGAGAAGTGCTCATGCTACTGGATTGGGAATTAAACATTTGTTCTCAGCCTTTCCACTTGCTTTGGACAAATCCATTGTCCCTGCAACTGAACTCTTCCCACATGTAAAATAGGAACAGGTATTTAGCAGTCTTTTTAAGTACTCTGAGATCCTCAGAATAAAGACCCATGGTGAAGAAATGAGGATATATCATTATGGAGGAAATCTGTTGCTAATCTGCCTAAACTGTGTTTGTCTTCCAGCTATTATTGGACAGATTTGTCATGAAAATGAACATCTGCTAGTATTTTCTGAAGCTACTTCAAATCGAGAGGTATTCCTGGTGACATTTGGAGAAACATGCTTTTCCCTTCTCACAAAACGCAACATGCCCATAAAAGACAGATGCACTAGAAAAGCACCATTGTCTTAAGCACTCCCGTGCCTGCTTTTTTATGGCCCCTTTGGTTTTCTTTTCAGGTCTTGACCGATTCTGAAGCTCAGGTCATGGGTGCTTTGTAGTTTTATATGCACTAAAAGGCAGGTGTACAGCATCAATTTCTCCTATCTGAATGAATGAAATCTTAATCCTGTGATATCCCTGTGGCACTGAAATGGCAAAAGGGGTCTCTCCCACCCCTCCTGCAGGCTGCAGCACAACTTCTCCACCATTTACCATCCTCTGAGACACCCTGAATCACTACAAAATATAATGAGGACTAATTTCAACAATACTAAGCACCAGTAAAGTTAACTGGAGACATGGAGCATTTAAGCGCATTTGTGTACAAGACAAGGGCATGTGGTTTGGGAGAGCTGGACGAGAAGGATGCTGTTGTGGCCTTCTGGTTTACAGGGTTAGTCAGCAGTTAGGGACTAGCTAACTGCTTACTAGATGTGGTAACCAAACAATGTTACAAAAAAGTCTGTCAAAAATTATCATGATCTTTTCAAAGTACAACTGAAACCTCAGTGTATTGGTTTAAAGCAATATTTTGTGAGCATTTTCCTGGAAAAAAAAGTAATTCTCTTTAATAAAAGCATACATTTTGCTGAAACGTGTCAGATTTCTGTTTTTGAAAAATTGCCGAATGTTTCAAATTGCTTTTCAGCTTTACTCCTGCCATCCATGACTCCTTCCTACACTAAACAGAAATAAGGCAATTCAGGAGCTTATTCCAGACATTTGAGTAGAATGAAGTAGAGAAACTTTTTGCTTTTAAACAGCTTATAAAATTTTAGGCATTAGCAAATGGGAGGTGAAGAGAAAGCACACTGTGAATAGTTCTAAGAATTGTCCTAATTGTGAGTCTTTGTAGAAAGGATAATACAAACCTTCAATCTAATTGTAAGTTCTTCTATTTCCACCTGCCTCTTTCTTGCTACAATACTAGATGCTGGATGATTATTAAATTCATAGTTAAAATTTCCCTAGGAGACTTCTTTCACTGCATGTTTCAGAGCCTTTTATTTTGACCATCACAACTGAACTGGTCAAACTTTTTGAAAATGATAATTTTTCAATGGTAGAGAAATAACTTTTGGAAATAGCTCTTCATGTTCTTTGCCCAAAATCACTACAGTTGAAAAATTAAGTGTTTTGAAACTGTTTTAATGAAGAGATGAGGAAACTTCAGAGGAGATTTTCCAACACAGGCACACAAAATTTTATTTTCTAGCTGTCTAATTTTGATATCCTATTCTCATAAATTCAATAAAGGAAAATGCTTGAGAACCCATTGCTCATCAGAAGGCTTCCAAGTATTTCATGTTTATTAGGTAATGGATCTCCCTAATGCATCAAAGAGGCTGATTTTGTTATAAGAGTTTGGAGAAGCTAGGACAGTGATTTGCCCAAGGTCATACAGAAAGTCAATGACAGGCTTGGGAGCAAACTGAATCCAAGCAATAAAATCAAATCAGATGCAAGATTTGGTTTTAAAGGATTTGTTGTTTACCAGTAAGCCAAAACCAAATCAAAGCAAAATACTTAGGGAAACTTACATATGATGCAAATTTAACCAAATTAATTTTGTTCTTCTTGCCTTCTTCACAGTTAAGTAAAGAAGATGGGATAAGCTATATTTGGATAACACTGAACTAGCAGTATTTGCAAGGAATCCATCTATTTTTGTCTGAAAAAAAAAAATGCTAGAAATGAATGTCAGTCTTGAAATTTAATGAAATTTTGAAATGCTCTACCTTTCTAGGTCTTTGGTAGGAGTGTATTGTTTTTCTCTCTCGCTGTAAGTTTCATTTAGTTTTTTTGTTTATTCAAAAATCTAAATTTTTATGCAGGATGAAAAAGCAAGATTATCAGATTTAAGGAATAAACTATCTAAACAGCTATTATTAAGAATTCTACAAATCCTCACAGTCTGAAACAAGCTATAATCTGGGCTTTGAGGGCATTTTGACAACAGCCAACTCATAAGGCAAAATTCACATGGTTTCAAACTTCATTAGCAGTCTGGAACTGAAGCCGAGTTCACAGAGAGTCAAAGAAACTGCAAAAAATATGGTCTGAGCAGGTCTCTCTCTTGGGAAGGGGAAGATAAAAATAGGGACCCATGATTTTACGGGATAATATTTTTATGCTTTTCTTTCCCAGAACTTCAAACAGAAATTAGAGAAGGCAAGGACACATCGGATGGCACCAGGAGAAGCAGTTTGCTGGATGCACCCCTGAACTCTTTAGGAGAACTGGCTCTAATCTGGAAGGGTCAGTTCCTCATCCCAAGCGATTTGTTTGAGTTTTTCTGTGGCTAATCACCCCTTTTCCCTCGCCCACAGGCTACGTTCAGCCGTGCCCACAGTGCACACATCGGTTGGGTTTCGAACCTGCTGCAGCGCTCTCTGGATGTCGATGCCTTGTCCCCAGGGCACGGCCGGGTTGGCAAGGCAGTCCCCGGCATTGCCGCGACGGGAGATGTCAATCCGCTGCCTCCGCAGGTTCTGAAATGCCTCTGCCATCACCCGGACCCCGTCGTACGTTAGGGCTGACGTGTACTAGAAAGAGAAGAGGAGTTGTATGTTGCCCGTTAAGGTGAGGTGACCTCGGGCGTGCTACACTGGTTCACCTCACAGCAACTTTTCAGATAATTTGTCCTGGTTTTGTCCTTCCATCTATGAAGTTCAACAGCCTTTTGCTCCCTGTAATCACTACTGTCCTGTTAACTCATGAAAGTTGGTGCCTTCTCTCCCAGAGGATGGGGAGTGAAGGAGAAGCTCCTGATGCGGATTCAGATTGCACTCCCTGAAGAGGACTCAGCCTTAAAAGCCATTCACCTGTTACCCAAGTCTTTGTGTTTAATTAGAATCATTGACCTGAACATTTAAGTGTATACAGTGTAAACGTGAGATACTTGAAATCAAGCAACAAGTGACTCTTTCTGCTCACAGATGGAGACCAAAATACTCTATTTCAATGTGTAAAAATTCTGCAAAAGATGAGTTTATTCAAGCAGAAACTTGTACAGAAATCAGTGTAAAACTCTTGGCATGAACGGTAACCATTAGAGCTAATTCTTTTTTCTATGATCACCTGCTGATTTATTTGCTTGCAATTTTCTTAAACTAATATTTCCAAAGCTGACATTTCTGTTGCTGAGTGTTTGTCACAAGTGTATTTGTTTTCAAACGTCAGATAAAAAAAAAACAACCTTGCCCCTCCACGCCCCCCTTGACAGCTTCAGAGTCTTCTGACTGTGTTAGGAATTAAAATATATTTCCCCTCTGTTGAACACACTGATTTGAAATGCTCAGAAAGAACATCTGGAAAGACTTTATTATCACTGGATATGTAGTAAACAAGTCAAAGGTTAAGGAGTTAATGAGGCTTTTTCTTTTTTATATACTGAACTTTATGATATGTTTAATCCTTAGTTTTGAGGAGGGTAAAAACTGGGAGACTGAGTGAATATGCTAACTTGTGTATTTCTTAGCAGGCAGCAGCTACTGCCTAGTAAAATTTAGACAATGCTGAGGCACCTGGAACAGATAATGTTCATAATTATGTTAAGTGACAGGTTTTCAGAGCGAGATTAAAGAGCTCTGTGTGATCACAAAAAGGTGAGCATAGCTTGAACTGAGCCAGATGGACCCCAAATTAAATGTTTTTTTTATACCACTTGCCTTTGGCCTCTTCCAGTCCACACGAGGATGCTCCCTGGCATCATTATTCCTCCACTGCTGCATGATCCTGGCAGGAACAGCATCTGTGTAATTCACCAACTGGAAGCCAGTTACGTTGGCTCCGCTCTCCTTGAATTTGGTGAGGTCAATGTCCATGAATCCCTAGTACAGGAGAGAAACAGGAGAAGCTCATTAGAGGAACACACCTCTGGGTGGATAAGAGGAATCCTGCCTATCTATGCATATAGCCGCCAGCTTAGGCAAAATCTCTTCCCTCTGCAAGGTAAGGTCCAATTCAAGAGAGGGACCGCTTCACCGAGCACACAGTGAACTTGCCTTTCCCACAGGCTCTGAGCTGGACATATCCTGCAGTTTCCACCCGGGGAGACAAATACTCATATTAATAACAGCTTATTTGCAAGAAAGCTAGCAAAATAACGGAAAAATATATCCCGAATAATGCTTGGATGAAAATAACAAAATTCTCAAAATGTATTAGAAAGAATTATTCACCCAGCTCTAACTTTTATGCACTCAGCCACCAATGGAGAGGCTACTTCTTTCCAAGTCATAATTTGTAGGGA